>NC_142178.1:41395000-41546572 GCF_026936395.1 Plectropomus leopardus | reverse complement strand
CCTAACCCTTTAACTGCTTTAACACAACACAACACAACACTTTAACCCTAACCCTAACACAACACAACCCTAACCTAACCTAACACAACTAACCTAACTTCAACTTCTTCCTAACACAACACAACACAACACAGCCCCTAACTTCTTCCCCAACACAACACAACCCTATTTCAACACAACACAACACAACCTATTTTATTTCTTCTTCAACACTAACCTTACAACCTAACCTAACAACCAAGCCACAACTATTTCAACACAACCCCTAACCCTAACTATTTCCTAACTGTACAACCCTGGCTAACCTATTGCCTTACTAACACAACCCCAACCTTCAACCCCTGACACAACCACAACACCTTTTCAACACAACCTGACACAACACAGCCTGACACAACACAACACAACACAACACAACACAACCTAACCCACCTGTACAGCAACTAGCCTGGCCTAACCTGACACTAACCCCACAACTTCTTCAACCTAGCACAACCTAACTTCTTCTTCCTAGCACACAACTGTACAACCCCACAGCACAACACAACCTGACACAACCCCTGGCCTGGCACAGCACTGCACAACACAACCTGACACCTAACCTGGCATTTTCAAGCCCCTGGCCTATTTTAACACAACCACAGCACAACCTGGCACAGCACAACACAGCCTGTTACACAGCCTGGCCTGGCCTGGCCTGGCCTGGCCTGGCCTGGCCTGGCCTGGCACCAGCCTGGCCTGGCCTGGCCTGGCTGGCCTGGCACAACTGGCCTGGCCTGTACCTGGCCTCAACACAACCTAACCCTATTAACTTTAACACAACACCTGTTATTACACTGTAACACAACACAACTGTACAACACAACACAACTTCTTCTGGCCTAACACAACTTCAACACAACTAACCTAACACAACTTTATTTCCCACAACACAACCCTAACTTTAACCTAACCACAACACAACACAACCCACTAACCTATTTAACTTTAACCTAACCTAACCTAACACAACACAACACAACACAACACAACTTCAACCCTAACCTGGCCTGACAGCACAACCTAACCCCTAACACAACACAACACAACACAACACAACCCTAACCTAACACAACACAACCCTTCTTCAACACAACACAATTTCAACACAACACAACACAACTTCTTTAACACAACACAACCCCTAACACAACACAACCCCTTACAACACAACACAACACAACACAACACAACACAACCCTAGCCTAACCTGGCCTAGCCTGGCAACACAACCTGACACAACCTGGACAACTGCACCTTTAACAACCTAGGCCTGGCACAACCTTACAACCTAGCCCACAACACAACCTAACACAACCTACAACACAACCCCTAACTTACAACCCCCTGGCACAACCAAGCTTCCTAACACAACCTAGCCCAACCTGGCCTATTTCAACCTTTAACTTACAACCTAACACAACCTAACTTCTTCTTCCTAACACAACCTAACCTAACCTAACACAACCTAGCACAACACACAACACAACACAACACAACCTAACACAACCTAACACAACTTCTTCTAACCCCTAACCTAACACTAACTGTTACAACACAACACAACACAACACAACACTAACCCCTAACACAACACTAACCTGGCCAACCTAACCTAACCTGCTTCAACACAACCTGACACAACACAACACAACACAACCTCAACACAACACAACCTGACAACACAACACAACACAACACAACCCACAACCTGACCTGACACAACCTGACCTGGCCTAGACACAACACAACACAACCTGACACAACCTGACCTGTACAACCTGACAACCTTTTCAACCCTATTTCAATACAACCTGACACAACCCTATTTTACAACCTGACACACAACACAACTTTACATAGCCTATTTACAACCTATTTCAACCCCTAACCTATTTACACAACACAACCTGTTATTTCAACTATTTATTTACAAACACAACACAACACAACAACCTACTATTTTACAACAACCTGACCTGTTACACAACTGTTATTTTAACACAACACAACCTAACACAACTTCTTCAACCCTAACCCTATTACACAACACAACACAACACAACACTTTAACCACAACCTGCTTCTTCTAACCTAACACAACTAACACAACACAACACAACCTAACCTTTAACTAACCTTCTTTAACACAACACAACACAACCTAACCCCTAACCTAACTTCTTCTTCAACACAACACAACACAACCTTTCTTTAACCCCTAACCTAACACAACACAACACAACCCCTAGCACAACCTTTACAACACAACACAACCAAGCCTAACACAGCACAACACAACACAACCTGACACAACACAACCCAACACAACCCTGGCCTAACCCACAACACAAGCACAACCTACAACACAACACAACCCCTGGCCTACAACACAACACAACACAACACAACACAACCTAGCAACACAACCAGCTGTTACAACACAACACAACCTGGCACTATTTCAGCCTAGCCTGGCCTAGCACAACCTGGCCTGACACAACCCTATTACAACTGGCCTGTACACAGCCTGGCCTGTACACAGCACAGCCTGGCCTGTATTTACAACCTGGCCTACAACACAACACAACACAACCTGACCTAGCACACAACACAACTTCTTTGTTGGCCTAACCTAACACAACACAACACAACTAACACACAACAACTTCTTTAACACAACACAACACAACACAACACAGCACTAACTTCTTCTTCTTCTTCAACTTTAACTTCTTTAACCCCAACACAACACAACACAACTTCTTTAACCTAACTTTCTTCCTTCAACACAACACAACACAACACTTAACACAACACAACACAACCCTAACCCAACTTCTTCTTTAACACAACACAACACAACCCTAACACAACACAACACAACACAACACAACCCCTAACTAACCTCGCTAACCTAACCCCTCTTTTTAACCATTACAACCCCTAACTTTTAACAACCCAACTTCTTTAACCCACAACCTAACCCTAACACAACCTAACCTTCAGCTTACAGCACAGCAAGCACTAACCCTAACACAACCACAACACAACACAACACAACACAACACAACCTTTTCCAACCCCTAACCTTTCAACCCCTGGCACAACACAACCACAACCTAGCCCACAGCCTAGCCTGGCCCCTGACCCCTGGCCACAACCTAGCCTGACACAGCCTGGCCTGGCCTGGCCTGGCAGCACAGCCTGGCCTGGCCTGACACAGCCCCAGCCTGTACAGCCTAAGCCTGGCCTGAGTACAAGCACAACACAACCTGGCTTCTTCAACACAACCCTAACCTAACCCTAACCTAACCTACAACACAACCCCTGTACAACACAACACAACACAACACAACACTAACACAACCAACCTAACACAACACAACCTAACTTCTTCTTCTTCTTCTTTGCTTTAACCCCTAACCTTCTTTAACTTCTAACACAACACAACACAACCCTTCTAACTTCACAACACAACACAACCTTTAACCTAACACAACCTAACTTTAACCTAACTTTAACACAACCTTTAACCTAACCCCTAACACAACCCTAACACTAACCTAACCACAACACAACACAACCTAACACAACCCTAACTTCTTCTTTCCTTCCTAGCCTTAACCTAACCCCTAACCTTTAACACAACACAACACAACCTTTAACACAACCTAGCTGTACAACCCACAACCAACTGGCCTAACCCCACAACCCCTAGCCTGTACACAACACAACACAACACAACCCTAGCCCCTAGCACAACCCACAGCACAACCCTAGCCTATTTCAACCCCTGAGCCCACAACACAACCTGGCCTGACACAACCTGACCTGACAACCTGGCCTGACCTGTACAACCTGACACAACACAACCTAGCCTGTACAACAGCCTATTACAACCCTGACCTGACCCTGACAACCACAACCTGTTCTTCTTCTTCAACACAACACAACACAACTTCTTCTTCAACCTGACACAACACAACCTAACTTCTTCTTCAACCCTAACACAACACAACCTTCTTCTTTAACCTAACCTAACCAACCTAACTTCTTACAACCTAACTTCTAACCTAACCTTACAACCTAACACAACTTCTTCTTTAACAACAACCTAACCTAACAACACAACACAACACAACACAACCTAACCCCCAACACAACACAACCTAACCCTAACACAACACAACACAACACAACACAACTTCTACAACCTAACCCACAACACAACACAACCTAACACAACCCCTGACACAACACAACACAACACAACACAACACAACACAACACAACACAACACAACCTGACACAACACAACTATTTAACCTGACACAACCTAGCCTCTTTAACACAACCTAACCTACAACACAACCTGACACAACCTTACAACCTTCAACCCCTTTAACACAACACAACCTAACCTTCTTCTTCTTTATTTCAACCAACACAACCTACAACCTAACCTGACCTAACCTAACAACCTTCTTCTTCCCTAACCCCTAACCAACCTGTAACTTCAACACAACCTAACCTAACCTAACCTAACCTAACCTAACCTCACCTAACCTAACCTAACCTAACCTAACATAACCTAACCTAACCCACCCTAACCTTAACTAACCTAACCTAACCCTAACCCTAACCCTAACCCTAACCCTAACCCTAACCCTAACCCCACTAAAGAAGAATATTTCAGGGAAGCGGTGACTATTTTGTTTAAGGCCTTGCGGAAAAGAGGATATTCTAGAACCTTTTTGAGGCATTGTCTAAAAACATATCAAGAAAAGAGAGAGAAGGATCATGGGAATTTAATTCCTCTCATTACAACATTTTCTTCAATTAGTAAGACTCTCAACACAAAATTTAAGGCTAATTTTGAGAACATGATAGGCCAAGAGTGAATAATTCCAAACTCAAGGGTTATCTCGGCATATAGAAGAAATAGAAATTTGTCGGACTTCTTGGTTCAGGCCAAGTTACCGTCTTTGAATGTGGAGAAACCCCAGATGCTTGAAACACAATTCTCCAGACGGAAATTTATCAAAAATGAGAAGGAAAAATCAGTTATCAGAATCCAACAAGGATTCAATCCAAATCGAGAAATTGTATTTATGTTTTATTCTGTGTTAAGTGCGGAATTAAATATGTTGGAGAAACAAAAATACACTGTCCACACGTATGACACAGCATAGATATAATGTAAGGAACAAAAAAGAAGTGGACACGCTTTTAGTTCAACATTTTTTGAAACATGGTTTAGCTGCTATGAGGATGGCTGGGTTACAAAGAGACATTAATTGGACGGATTGGGAACGAAAGAAGAGGGAAAGGTATTGGATTTATTTATTGAGTACCAGGGAACCATTTGGGTTGAATATCAAGAACGATTAGAGTCATGTGGAGGTTATAGATTAACCCTGATCCCAATTAAGGCCCTAAACCTAACTCTATCCCTAACCTTAACCCCAACCCCTAACCCTAACCCCAAACCCCAACCCCTAACCCTAACCTAACCTTCAACCCCAACCCTAACCTAACCCTAACCCTAACCCCTAACTCTAACCCCTAACCCTAAAACCCTAAACCCCTAACCCTAACCCCTAACCCCTAACCCTAACCCTAACCCCAACCCCAACCCCTAACCCTAACCCTAACCCCTAACCCTTAACACTAACCCTAACCCTAACCCAACATTAAAAGAATAAATAAATTAATAATCGATTTCATAGACGAAAACAAAAGAAAGATTATATTTATTACAATTGGCAAACATAGGGTTAAAAATATTTGGTAGGGAAAGTTCATCTAAAAGTTATATTCTATTTAAAACCATAAACATTTATAATTGGGTTCATTAAAACATATAAATTAATGAATATTTCATTTGGCAAACATAGGGTTAAAGAATTTTGTGGGCAGGGCTATTGGTTTAAGTACTATATTTCATTTAAAAACACACTAAGTAAGGGCATAATTGGCTTTGCATAGAAGTGAATTGGGATAAATACATGCAATTGGCAAATATAGGGTTAAAAATTTGGGGGTGAGGAAAATTCATTCAAAGGGTATATTCTATTTCAAAACATAATAATAATTGGTTTCATAAAAACATAATCATAACTAATTGGGTTCATAAAAACACATACATTATTAAAAATTTCATTTGGAAAATATAGGGTTAAAAAATTATGGGGTAGACCTATTCCTTTAAATATCATAATTCATTTACAAACACAATATATAACTCATTTCATTTCATTTGGAACACACAGGGTTAAAACAGAAGGGGTGGTAATCAAAAAACTAAAAGAAACTCAAGTAACATGTTAAATGCACAAAGCAAAACATTGCATGAAAAACAGAGGGTATAAATAGAGGGAGAGTGATAGGGAGCTCATTCTCTTGTTGAACACCAGACAGTCAACATCATAGGGAACACAGTCATTGCAGCTAACCAGCATAGTTTTCTGTGTGCCAGACCTGAGGAAGACCCGGGAAGGGTCGAAACGTCGTTTTTTTTGGCACACCTTCCTTTGTTGTTCAGTTTTAGAACATTATAAGAGTTTTTTTGTTTTTTTCATTTAAAAAACATTAAAAAATAACAAAAAAATTAAAAAACTTAAAAAATAAATTAAAAAAAGTTGTTTTTTGGAAAAACGCCATGGATGGCGGATGGACAGTTGTCCATTATGGGAGGGGGCGTCGACCTGCCCGCCAGCCCAGATGGGACCAAGGTTTTGGACGCTCCGCAGGGGATGGACCGGCACCACGCTTCCCTTCTGGGAGGAGAGTCCCTACCCTAGCCGGCCAGTGCCTCCCCCTAGGATGGTCCAGAACACCGGTCCCCAGTCCCGCTCGTATGCAGCGGTAGTTGGTCAAACCAACCCACGACCGGCCCGGAGGTGGTTTTCTCCGCGGGCCAGGGGGTCCGAAGTTAGACGCGAACCAGCTGACCCCCAGTTTGGGAAACTAGTTCGTAAACTGCATGGGGTGGTGAAAATGGTTCACCATCTGCAAAATGTGGCTCCCAAGCCTGGGAAGCCAGAGCCCCGTATGATTGCCAGGATGGTGGAAATCTTGTCAGACATGATTAAACCGGCGGCTCCCACACAGCGTACGGTGGACATGATCACTGGGAACGCTAAGAACTGGGGCTATAATACTTTTTTAATTCTGATGGAACATTATGAAACACGCCTCGAAGAACTTCTGGGGGAACTGGCTGATCTCCTCACCCCTGAGTGGAAGACAGCTTTCGAGGTCGCTGTTCGTTGGGCTAAACGAAATCTGCCCCGCATCACACAGGATGTGATTGATCACGCCGAGGCCCTTATTACAGCCAGGGCGGACACCGGAGAACCGGTACAAGTGCAGGCCCGCAACAAAGGGAGGTCACGGTCCAGACAACACAGCCAAGGGAGCCACGGCAACCTATTGCCAGGAGCTCAGTGGCCACTATGACCGACCGAACTGACCAGGGGCTAGAGGAGCAACAAAGCCCTCAGTGGGCAGAACCTCCCGGTGAGCAGAGGGAAGTGAGGAGGAGGATGAGAGCGACTGCAACTCAGGTTGTGGCTGAAGACAATCTTCTTCAGACTGAGGAACCTGAATTGGCAGAGGAGTTGGGAGCGTGGGGATCCCCCATTCCCAGCCCCACCCACTCAGACCTGGTGGCCCTCTTCGATGAGCTGCAAGCCGAAGAAGAAAGAGAGGAGGCGGAGGCGCAGGCTCCTCAGACCTTAAGGCGAGTCACCGCCCAGGTCCATCGAGAGAGGCCGGCCCACGGAGGATGTTTTGAAGAGTCTTTTGACCATTTCACCGCTCCAGAGCCACAAAGGTCAAGGGTTTACAGACACCCAAATACACAAAGAAAATTGACAGATTGGAGCTTGGTGATCGAGAAAAAGTGGCTAATTATTGGAGACTCTAACCTTTGCAGTCTACCAGATTTTTACAACAAAAACTTACAGGTTGAGAGCTTTCCAGGGGGCCATTTCCGTCACGGACAGGCCCTCATGGAGAAGACTGTGGCCCCAACCGATGTGGCAGTTGAAAAGATCATTTTATCATTCGGCATCAATAGCAGGGGAATAAGTCCAAAGAGACAACTGTTAAAAATGTACAGGGTGCGATCAGATCTACAAAGCGGAAATTTCCCTACGCAGACATCTGGATCCCCTTGTGAATTTTTCTTCTACCCTCCCATGAGCGAAAGGGAGAATCTCCAGACTCTAAACGAGCACATCGAAGAAACATGCCCTTCATCCCCCTCCTTCCTGACGATAAGTTTCAGGCGGAGGCTGATGGCGTGCATTGGGCGTCTGATACTGGAAGTGCCATGTTTGACCATTGGATGGCATTTTAAACTCCCGCACCCCTGAGTCTGGAACAGGAGGGTGGAGGAGTACAGTCCTTCCATTCTCAAGGCGTGGTGGTTTTGGCAAAAAATTTCAAACTTTCCAGACCACAATACGACTTGTTAAGCAAAGGTTTATCGTTTGTTCCGACTCTGACTATAGGCAGGGATCAAAAATCGCAACTTCAATTGGATATGCAGAATTATCATAGAAAGATCAAATTAGCTACATACTTTAGAAATTCGAAGAAAACACAACAATTACCTTTCATCGGACCGTCAAATTGGACACCACCATTACATGAGTTGCCGCCAGGCGTCAAAAACTAATTGATGGAGATTTGGAGAACTTTAAAAACATTACAAATTGACTCAAGAAAAATTGAATATTTCATTAGTAGAAGCACAAGCTTTGAGGGAATTAAAAAACACCAAACACATAGTAATAAAGCCAGCGGACAAAGGGTCGGCTGTTGTGATTTTAAGCAGAGAACAGTACATATTTGAAGTTGAGCGACAACTAAATGACAGGACCTATTACAGGAAATTGGATAAACCAATGTATATGGAGACTATTCCTACAGTAGTCAAGATTGTAGACTCTTTGAAAAAGAAACACTTTATTAATGCCAAACAGAGACAATATTTGATTGGGAATTTACAGCCAAGAGAAAGAAGATTTTACATTTTACCAAAAATTCACAAAGCTCCAGAGAAATGGACAATCCCATATGAGGTCCCCCCAGGGAGACCTATAGTTTCAGACTGCGGTAGTGAGACATATTTCACGGCAGAATATTTAGATTATTATTTGAATCCGTTGTCAATTAAACACCCTGCTTATGTCAGAGATACTTATCATTTTATTGAAATTGTTAAAAGTTTGAGGATCCCTTCAGATTTCTATTTCTTCTCCATGGATGTAGATAATTTGTACACTAATATCCCAATTCAGGCGGGCATCAACTGTGTCCAAAAGATTTTTGAAAAATATCCTGACCCAAAAAGGCCGGATGACGAATTACTGAAATTACTAGAAATCAATTTGACACGAAACGATTTTATGTTTGATGGGAAATTTTACTTACAAATTAAAGGTACAGCCATGGGAAAGAAATTTGCCCGGCTTATGCCAACATTTTCATGGCCTATTGGGAAGAGGAGGTTCTTTCAAAATGTGAGAAGAAGCCAACACATTACTTACGTTACCTGGATGATATATGGGGAATTTGGATGGGATCTGAACAAGAGTTTGAAGAATTTGTGAAAATTTTAAATTCCCATGATCCGTCAATCAAGCTTAAAACAGAACTTAATAAGCAATCTATAGATTTTTTGGATACCACGGTATTTAAAGGACCAAATTTTCTCACAGATTTTAAATTGGATGTTAAGGTTTATTTTAAAGCCACAGATACACACGCGCTGCTTCATAAAAATAGCTTCCACCCAAAACACACCTTCAGGGGTTTAGTAAAATCGCAGATTCTTAGATTTAACCGTATTTGCACTAAAGAAGAATATTTCAGGGAAGCGGTGACTATTTTGTTTAAGGCCTTGCGGAAAAGAGGATATTCTAGAACCTTTTTGAGGCATTGTCTAAAAACATATCAAGAAAAGAGAGAGAAGGATCATGGGAATTTAATTCCTCTCATTACAACATTTTCTTCAATTAGTAAGACTCTCAACACAAAATTTAAGGCTAATTTTGAGAACATGATAGGCCAAGAGGGAATAATTCCAAACTCAAGGGTTATCTCGGCATATAGAAGAAATAGAAATTTGTCGGACTTCTTGGTTCAGGCCAAGTTACCGTCTTTGAATGTGGAGAAACCCCAGATGCTTGAAACACAATTCTCCAGACGGAAATTTATCAAAAATGAGAAGGAAAAATCAGTTATCAGAATCCAACAAGGATTCAATCCGAAATCGAGAAATTGTATTTATGTTTTATTCTGTGTTAAGTGCGGAATTAAATATGTTGGAGAAACAAAAAATACACTGTCCACACGTATGACACAGCATAGATATAATGTAAGGAACAAAAAAGAAGTGGACACGCTTTTAGTTCAACATTTTTTGAAACATGGTTTAGCTGCTATGAGGATGGCTGGGTTACAAAGAGACATTAATTGGACGGATTGGGAACGAAAGAAGAGGAAAGGTATTGGATTTATCTATTGAGTACCAGGGAACCATTTGGGTTGAATATCAAGAACGATTAGAGTCATGTGGAGGTTATAGATTAACCCTGATCCCAATTAAGGCCCTAAACCTAACTCTATCCCTAACCTTAACCCCAACCCCTAACCCTAACCCTAACCCCTCACCCCTAACCCTAACCCCAACCCCAACCCCTAACCCTAACCCTAACTAACCCTAACCCCAACTCTAACCCCTAACCCTAAAACCCTAAACTAACCCTAACCCCAACCCCTAACCCTAACTCCTAACCCCAACCCCAACCCCTAACCCTAACCCTAACCCCTAACCCTTAACACTAACCCTAACCCTAACCCAACATTAAAAGAATAAATAAATTAATAATCGATTTCATAGACGAAAACAAAAGAAAGATTATATTTATTACAATTGGCAAACATAGGGTTAAAAATTTGGTAGGGGAAAGTTCATCTAAAAGTTATATTCTATTTAAAACCATAAACATGAATAATTGGGTTCATTAAAACATATAAATTAATGAATATTTCATTTGGCAAACATAGGGTTAAAGAATTTTGTGGGCAGGGCTATTGGTTTAAGTACTATATTTCATTTAAAAACACACTAAGTAAGGGCATAATTGGCTTTGCATAGAAGTGAATTGGGATAAATACATGCAATTGGCAAATATAGGGTTAAAAATTTGGGGTGAGGAAAATTCATTCAAAGGGTATATTCTATTTCAAAACATAATAATAATTGGTTTCATAAAAACATAATCATAACTAATTGGGTTCATAAAAACACATACATTATTAAAAATTTCATTTGGAAAACATAGGGTTAAAAAATTATGGGGTAGACCTATTCCTTTAAATATCATAATTCATTTACAAACACAATATATAACTCATTTCATTTCATTTGGAACACACAGGGTTAAAACAGAAGGGGTGGTAATCAAAAACTAAAAAGAAACTCAAGTAACATGTTAAATGCACAAAGCAAAACATTGCATGAAAAACAGAGGGTATAAATAGAGGGAGAGTGATAGGGAGCTCATTCTCTTGTTGAACACCAGACAGTCAACATCATAGGGAACACAGTCATTGCAGCTAACCAGCATAGTTTTCTGTGTGCCAGACCTGAGGAAGACCGGGAAGAATTGAAGCGTCGTTTTTTGGCACACCTTCCTTTGTTGTTCAGTTTTAGAACATTATAAGAGTTTTTTGTTTTTTCATTTAAAAACATTAAAAATAACAAAAAATTAAAAACTTAAAAAATAAATTAAAAAAAGTTGTTTTTTGGAAAAACGCCATGGATGGCGGATGGACAGTTGTCCATTATGGGAGGGGGCGTCGACCTGCCCGCCAGCCCAGATGGGACCAAGGTTTTGGACGCTCCGCAGGGGGGATGGACCGGGCACCACGCTTCCCTTCTGGGAGGAGAGTCCCCTACCCTAGCCGGCCAGTGCCTCCCCCTAGGATGGTCCAGAACACCGGTCCCCAGTCCCGCTCGTATGCAGCGGTAGTTGGTCAAACCAACCCACGACCGGCCCGGAGGTGGTTTTCTCCGCGGGCCAGGGGGTCCGAAGTTAGACGCGAACCAGCTGACCCCCAGTTTGGGAAACTAGTTCGTAAACTGCATGGGGTGGTGAAAATGGTTCACCATCTGCAAAATGTGGCTCCCAAGCCTGGGAAGCCAGAGCCCGTATGATTGCCAGGATGGTGGAAATCTTGTCAGACATGATTAAACCGGCGGCTCCCACACAGCGTCACGGTGGACATGATCACTGGGAACGCTAAGAACTGGGGCTATAATACTTTTTAATTCTGATGGAACATTATGAAACACGCCTCGAAGAACTTCTGGGGGAACTGGCTGATCTCCTCACCCCTGAGTGGAAGACAGCTTTCGAGGTCGCTGTTCGTTGGGCTAAACGAAATCTGCCCCGCATCACACAGGATGTGATTGATCACGCCGAGGCCCTTATTACAGCCAGGGCGGACACCGGAGAACCGGTACAAGTGCAGGCCCCGCAACAAAGGGAGGTCACGGTCCAGACAACACAGCCAAGGGAGCCACGGCAACCTATTGCCAGGAGCTCAGTGGCCACTATGACCGACCGAACTGACCAGGGGCTAGAGGAGCAACAAAGCCCTCAGTGGGCAGAACCTCCCGGTGAGCAGAGGGAAGTGAGGAGGAGGATGAGAGCGACTGCAACTCAGGTTGTGGCTGAAGACAATCTTCTTCAGACTGAGGAACCTGAATTGGCAGAGGAGTTGGGAGCGTGGGGATCCCCCATTCCCAGCCCCACCCACTCAGACCTGGTGGCCCTCTTCGATGAGCTGCAAGCCGAAGAAGAAAGAGAGGAGGCGAGGCGCAGGCTCCTCAGACCTTAAGGCGAGTCACCGCCCAGGTCCATCGAGAGGCCGGCCCACGGAGGATGTTTTGAAGAGTCTTTTGACCAGTTCACCGCTCCAGAGCCACAAAGGTCAAGGGTTTACAGACACCCAAATACACAAAGAAAATTGACAGATTGGAGCTTGGTGATCGAGAAAAAGTGGCTAATTATTGGAGACTCTAACCTTTGCAGTCTACCAGATTTTTACAACAAAAACTTACAGGTTGAGAGCTTTCCAGGGGGCCATTTCCGTCACGGACAGGCCCTCATGGAGAAGACTGTGGCCCCAACCGATGTGGCAGTTGAAAAGATCATTTTATCATTCGGCATCAATAGCAGGGGGAATAAGTCCAAAGAGACAACTGTTAAAAATGTACAGGGTGCGATCAGATCTACAAAGCGGAAATTTCCCTACGCAGACATCTGGATCCCCTTGTGAATTTTTCTTCTACCCTCCCCGCAGACGAAAGGGAGAATCTCCAGACTCTAAACGAGCACATCGAAGAAACATGCCCTTCATCCCCCTCCTTCCTGACGATAAGTTTCAGACGGAGGCTGATGACGTGCATTGGACGTCTGATACTGGAAGTGCCATGTTTGACCATTGGATGGCATTTTTAAACTCCCGCACCCCCTGAGTCTGGAACAGGAGGGGGTGGAGGGAGTACAGATCCTTCCATTCTCAAGACGTGGTGGTTTTGGCAAAAAATTTCAAACTTTCCAGACCACAATACGACTTGTTAAGCAAAGGTTTATCGTTTGTTCCGACTCTGACTATAGGCAGGGATCAAAATCGCAACTTCAATTGGATATGCAGAATTATCATAGAAAGATCAAATTAGCTACATACTTTAGAAATTCGAAGAAAACACAACAATTACCTTTCATCGGACCGTCAAATTGGACACCACCATTACATGAGTTGCCGCCAGACGTCAAAAAACTAATTGATGGAGATTTGGAGAACTTTAAAAACATTACAAATTGACTCAAGAAAAATTGAATATTTCATTAGTAGAAGCACAAGCTTTGAGGGAATTAAAAACACCAAACACATAGTAATAAAGCCAGCGGACAAAGGGTCGGCTGTTGTGATTTTAAGCAGAGAACAGTACATATTTGAAGTTGAGCGACAACTAAATGACAGGACCTATTACAGGAAATTGGATAAACCAATGTATATGGAGACTATTCCTACAGTAGTCAAGATTGTAGACTCTTTGAAAAAGAAACACTTTATTAATGCCAAACAGAGACAATATTTGATTGGGAATTTACAGCCAAGAGAAAGAAGATTTTACATTTTACCAAAAATTCACAAAGCTCCAGAGAAATGGACAATCCCATATGAGGTCCCCCAGGGAGACCTATAGTTTCAGACTGCTTGGTAGTGAGACATATTTCACGGCAGAATATTTAGATTATTATTTGAATCCGTTGTCAATTAAACACCCTGCTTATGTCAGAGATACTTATCATTTTATTGAAATTGTTAAAAGTTTGAGGATCCCTTCAGATTTCTATTTCTTCTCCATGGATGTAGATAATTTGTACACTAATATCCCAATTCAGGCGGGCATCAACTGTGTCCAAAAGATTTTTGAAAAATATCCTGACCCAAAAAGGCCGGATGACGAATTACTGAAATTACTAGAAATCAATTTGACACGAAACGATTTTATGTTTGATGGGAAATTTTACTTACAAATTAAAGGTACAGCCATGGGAAAAGAAATTTGCCCGGCTTATGCCAACATTTTCATGGCCTATTGGGAAGAGGAGGTTCTTTCAAAATGTGAGAAGAAGCCAACACATTACTTACGTTACCTGGATGATATATGGGGAATTTGGATGGGATCTGAACAAGAGTTTGAAGAATTTGTGAAAATTTTAAATTCCATGATCCGTCAATCAAGCTTAAAACAGAACTTAATAAGCAATCTATAGATTTTTGGATACCACGGTATTTAAAGGACCAAATTTTCTCACAGATTTTAAATTGGATGTTAAGGTTTATTTTAAAGCCACAGATACACACGCAGCTGCTTCATAAAAATAGCTTCCACCCAAAACACACCTTCAGGGGTTTAGTAAAATCGCAGATTCTTAGATTTAACCGTATTTGCACTAAAGAAGAATATTTCAGGGAAGCGGTGACTATTTTGTTTAAGGCCTTGCGGAAAGAGGATATTCTAGAACCTTTTTGAGGCATTGTCTAAAAACATATCAAGAAAAGAGAGAGAAGGATCATGGGAATTTAATTCCTCTCATTACAACATTTTCTTCAATTAGTAAGACTCTCAACACAAAATTTAAGGCTAATTTTGAGAACATGATAGGCCAAGAGGGAATAATTCCAAACTCAAGGGTTATCTCGGCATATAGAAGAAATAGAAATTTGTCGGACTTCTTGGTTCAGGCCAAGTTACCGTCTTTGAATGTGGAGAAACCCCAGATGCTTGAAACACAATTCTCCAGACGGAAATTTATCAAAAATGAGAAGGAAAAATCAGTTATCAGAATCCAACAAGGATTCAATCCGAAATCGAGAAATTGTATTTATGTTTTATTCTGTGTTAAGTGCGGAATTAAATATGTTGGAGAAACAAAAAATACACTGTCCACACGTATGACACAGCATAGATATAATGTAAGGAACAAAAAAGAAGTGGACACGCTTTTAGTTCAACATTTTTGAAACATGGTTTAGCTGCTATGAGGATGGCTGGGTTACAAAGAGACATTAATTGGACGGATTGGGAACGAAAGAAGAGGAAAGGTATTGGATTTATTTATTGAGTACCAGGGAACCATTTGGGTTGAATATCAAGAACGATTAGAGTCATGTGGAGGTTATAGATTAACCCTGATCCCAATTAAGGCCCTAAACCTAACTCTATCCCTAACCTTAACCCCAACCCCTAACCTAACCCTAACCCAACCCCTAACCCTAACCCCTAACCCTAACCCTAACCCTAACCCTAACCCTAACCCCTAACTCTAACCCCTAACCCTAAAACCCTAAACCCCTAACCCTAACCCTAACCCCTAACCCTAACCCTAACCCCAACCCCAACCCCTAACCCTAACCCTAACCCCTAACCCTTAACACTAACCCTAACCCTAACCCAACATTAAAAGAATAAATAAATTAATAATCGATTTCATAGACGAAAACAAAAGAAAGATTATATTTATTACAATTGGCAAACATAGGGTTAAAAATTTGGTAGGGGAAAGTTCATCTAAAAGTTATATTCTATTTAAAACCATAAACATGAATAATTGGGTTCATTAAAACATATAAATTAATGAATATTTCATTTGGCAAACATAGGGTTAAAGAATTTTGTGGGCAGGGCTATTGGTTTAAGTACTATATTTCATTTAAAAACACACTAAGTAAGGGCATAATTGGCTTTGCATAGAAGTGAATTGGGATAAATACATGCAATTGGCAAATATAGGGTTAAAAATTTGGGGTGAGGAAAATTCATTGAAAGGGTAAATTCTATTTCAAAACATAATAATAATTGGTTTCATAAAAACATAATCATAACTAATTGGGTTCATAAAAACACATACATTATTAAAAATTTCATTTGGAAAACATAGGGTTAAAAAATTATGGGGTAGACCTATTCCTTTAAATATCATAATTCATTTACAAACACAATATATAACTCATTTCATTTCATTTGGAACACACAGGGTTAAAACAGAAGGGGTGGTAATCAAAAAACTAAAAGAAACTCAAGTAACATGTTAAATGCACAAAGCAAAACATTGCATGAAAAACAGAGGGTATAAATAGAGGGAGAGTGATAGGGAGCTCATTCTCTTGTTGAACACCAGACAGTCAACATCATAGGGAACACAGTCATTGCAGCTAACCAGCATAGTTTTCTGTGTGCCAGACCTGAGGAAGACCCGGGAAGGGTCGAAACGTCGTTTTTGGCACACCTTCCTTTGTTGTTCAGTTTTAGAACATTATAAGAGTTTTTTTGTTTTTTTCATTTAAAAAACATTAAAAAATAACAAAAAAATTAAAAAACTTAAAAAATAAATTAAAAAAGTTGTTTTTGGAAAACGCCATGGATGGCGGATGGACAGTTGTCCATTATGGGAGGCGTCGACCTGCCCGCCAGCCCAGATGGGACCAAGGTTTTGGACGCTCCGCAGGGGGGATGGACCGGGCACCACGCTTCCCTTCTGGGAGGAGAGTCCCCTACCCTAACCCTAACCCTAACCCTAACCCTAACCCCTAACCCTAACCCTAACCCTAACCCTAACCCTAACCCTAACCCTAACCCTAACCTAACCCTAACCCTAACCCTTGCATGAAAAACAGAGGGTATAAATAGAGGGAGAGTGATAGGGAGCTCATTCTCTTGTTGAACACCAGACAGTCAACATCATAGGGAACACAGTCATTGCAGCTAACCAGCATAGTTTTCTGTGTGCCAGACCTGAGGAAGACCCGGGAAGGGTCGAAACGTCGTTTTTTTTGGCACACCTTCCTTTGTTGTTCAGTTTTAGAACATTATAAGAGTTTTTTTGTTTTTTTCATTTAAAAAACATTAAAAAATAACAAAAAAATTAAAAAACTTAAAAAATAAATAAAAAAAAGTTGTTTTTTGGAAAAACGCCATGGATGGCGGATGGACAGTTGTCCATTATGGGAGGGGGCGTCGACCTGCCCGCCAGCCCAGATGGGACCAAGGTTTTGGACGCTCCGAGGGGGATGGACCGGCACCACGCTTCCCTTCTGGGAGGAGAGTCCCTACCCTAACCCCAACCCCCAACCCCAACCCCTAACCCCTAACCCTAACCTCAACCCCTAACCCTACCCCTAACCCTACCCCTCACCCTAACCCCCACCCCTACCCCTAACCCTAACCCTAACCCTAACCCCAACCCCTAACCCTAACCCTAACCCTAACCCTAACCCTAACCCTAACCCTAACCCTAACCCTAACCCTAACCCTAACCCTAACCCTAACCCTAACCCTAACCCTAACCCTCACCCTAACCCTAACCCTAACCCTAACCCTAACCCTAACCCTAACCCTAACCCCTGACCCTAACCCCAACCCCTATTGCCAGACCCATACCTCTCATGTAATGCTTAACCCTATATTGGACATCAAATTATATAAATAAGAAATTAATTGAGAAACAAATCCATTTACCCCTCTATAAAATATCAAACATGAATAAACCAATTTATTATAACCCCCTTTTCTTTGATAGACAAACTAATAAACAAATAAAATAAATATAATATAACAAAATAGAATAAATAAATAAACAAATAAATATAATATAATACAACATAATATAATACAATAAAATTAATAAATTATAAACAAATAAATCTGTTCTTACAATCGTTGGGAATAAAGCTCCTGTTGGAGAGTTAGTTTGTTTGTTGTAAGGGAGCCACTGAGAGGTCCCAGACACGGGATGTGATGGATGGAGAGAGCATCGGACTGTGCCACGCCTTCGGCGTGACACAGCCCACACTTTCCTCATCCTAACCCTAACCCCTAACCCCTAACCCTAACCTAACCCTAACCCCAACCCCAACCCCCAACCTAACCCTAACCCCAACCCTAACCCCCAACCCCAACCTAACCCTCCCCTAACCCTACCCTAACCCTAACCCTAACCCTAACCCTAACCCTAACCCTAAACCCTAAACCCTAAACCCTAACCCTAACCCTAACCCCTAACCCTAACCCTAACCCTAACCCTAACCCTAACCTAACCCTAACCCTAACCCTAACCCTAACCCTAACCCTCATCCTAACCTTAACCATCCCCTTAACCTTAAATTATTAATTTCATAACACCTAACCCTAACCGGGATTCTTATTGTTATTTTAAGACTCATACCTTCCTCCCCCTATCCCTATTAATAATACTAAACCCTAAATTGGATATTAAATTATTTATAATTAATAAGAAATTAATAGATAAACAAATCAATTTACCCCCCCTAAAAAAATATATCAAACACGAACAAACCAATTAATTATAACCCCCTTTCCCATTAATAAATAAACTAATAAATAAATAAAATAAATATAATATAATATAGCAAAATAAAATTAATAAATTAATAAATAAATAAATCCGTTCTTCACAACTGTTGAGTATAAAGCTCTTGTTGGAGAATTTTTCTATTGTAAGGGAGTCACTGAGAGGTCCCAGACACGGGATGTGATGGATGGAGAGAGCATCGGACTGTGCCACGCCTTGGCGTGACACAGTCCACACTTCCCTCATCCTAACCCCTATTACAAGATTCATACCTCTCATGTAATACTTAACCCTAAATTGGACATTAAATTATATACATAAGAAATTAATAGATAAACAAATCAATTTACCCTCTATAAAATATCAAACATGAATAAACCAATTTATTATAAAACCCCCCCTTTTTTTTTTCTTTAATAGATAAACTAATAAACAAATAAAATAAATATAATATAACAAAATAGAATAAATAAATAAATAAATAAATAAATAAATAAATAAATAAATAAATATAACATAATATAATACAACAAAATTAATAAATTAATAAATAAATAAATCTGTTCTTACAATCGTTGGGAATAAAACTCCTGTTGGAGAGTTTGTTTGTTGTAAGGGAGTCACTGAGAGGTCCCAGACACGGGATGTGATGGATGGAGAGAGCATCGGACTGTGCCACGCCTTCGGCGTGACACAGCCCACACTTCCCTCATCCTAACCCTAACCTAACCCTAACCCTAACCCCTGACCCTAACCCTAACCATCCCTTTAACCCCCAATTATTTATTTCATAACGCTTAACCCCAACTGGGACCCTTATTCTTATTTCAAGACCCATACCCCTCATATGTCTCTACCGACAAATTTCCTAACCCTAATCATCCCCTATCCCTATTAATTATGCCAAACCCTAAATTGGATATCATATTATACAAAATAAGTAATTAATAGATGAACAAATCAATTTACCCCCCTAAAAATATACCATACATGAACAAACCAATTAATAGATAAACTAATATATAAATAAAATAAATATAATACAATATAACCAAATAAAATTAATAAATTAATAAATAAATAAATAAATCCGTTCTTCACAACTGTTGGGAATAAAGCTCCTGTTGGAGAATTTGTTTATTGTAAGGGAGTCACTGAGAAGTCCCAGACACGGGATGTGATGGATGGAGAGAGCATGGGACTGTGCCACGCCTTCGGCGTGACACAGTCCACACTTCCCTCATCCTAACCCTAATCTGCACCACGTATCCATACTTCTCCAGTTTCATCAGTAATCAGCCATGATCTACACTATCAAACTCCTTCTGTACGTCAACATCTGCATTAACTACATAACTAGTTCTCTTTTCTCTAAATCCAGACTGATTTTCACTCAATAATTCATTTTTACTGATGAAAGAATCTAATTGTTTTACAAATAATTTCTTTAATACTTTGAAAAACTAAGAAGGGAATTTGGTCTATAATTGTCCATGCAGTCCCCATTTTTGAATACTGGAATTAACTTTGCTCGTTTCATATTTTTAGGAGAAATTCCCTTTTGAAAAGACAGACTACATAATAGGTCAGAGGTCTTACAATAGAATAAATTACTTCTTTAAAAATTATCATATCAACGTCATTTGTCTTTTTTTTGAGTTTGTCACATCATTTTCATTTACTCCACAAATAAACATTGATCTAAAACTATATTTATATAATTGCATATTTACCATAGAGTTACAGGATTATTAGGTATCTTATTTAGCACTTTTTCAAGGTAATTTCCTTGTTATTTAATTTGGTTTTCTTTTATTCTCTTTGTTTTGGTTTGCTTTTGATTTCTATTTTTCAGGTAATTTTCCTGTACTTTTTACCACTTTCTAGCTAACGTAAGGGTAATTTTTATTTCTTCTTCTGGCCTTGTTCCCATATTTTGACAGAAATCTGGTCATTTTTCTCAGGTTTCAAAGACTGACTGAACCCACAGTTCTGAGCTCGTAGTTGCTGCGCCGGCCTTCCTCGTGGTTAGACGTAGGGACTGATAGTTATTTATGGGGGGTTTACTTCAAAATGTCAACATTGAGGAGGGACTTGTGTTTTTAATTTTGACTTAAAAGTTAAAATTCAGGATGACAAGGGTCCAGTTAAGGAACCTGAGCGGCACTAAAGTGGGACTGGAAACGTACTGACGGAGTGAGACACTAACAAACAAACGGTCACTCGGTGAGAAAGTATTCTTTTACAGCTTCAGGCGACGCTGAGCTTCATTCCTCTGTCATTCATTTTCACGATTCAACATTATTATTTAAAAAACGCCACACAAATATAAAGTTTCTTTTTTTAAGTTTAAGTAGTTTCCTCAAACTCATTGTAGTTTTTCACAAACAAACAAAAATAGGGACTTTGTCGAGGGCTACTTATGGCAGCGGATTAATCCACATTTGGGGTTCTATGTGCAGATGAAACGGCTGATTGTCCGACAGCAGTGCAGTGGGTCAAACAGACCGCAGCAGCGGAGATCTCCTACATGGCAGCTGGCAGCACGGATCTCTGACAGCGAGGATCTCCGAATCAGCAGCTGGTAGCACGGATCTCGGCGACACCGGCTGAGACACCGGCGGATAATGACAGGAAAGTGGACAACGGGCCAAAAATGAGTGGAACGGACACTGGCGGAGACACAGACGGAGACACAGACGGAGACACAGACGGAGAATGATTGCAGGTTGGACACCAGTGGAGAATGAGAGCGGAGCGGACACCGGCTATACTATGATGCTTTTTGCGATGTAGGCCGAGACTTTTTCCCTCCCGATTTTTTGACATGCCTATACTATGGCATTTTTTGACAAAATGACAACACTATTTTTGATGTTCTTTTTGATATTCAAAACAATTTCTTCGGCCATCTTATCTACATGCTAGACTGAGTTTTTTCGGTTTTATCAGCATGTTTTATCTTGGCATTTTTCAACGTACTATACTGAGTTCTTCCTAACAAATTTAACTGTGACTCTTCCAGCGTTTTATCATCATACTGCACTGTTACATTTTTCGACCCGCTCCGTCGTGACTTTTTTTGGTGTGCCTCTCTCTCTGGTGGCGTTGAAGCACCACAAAGACGACGTTCAGACGGTGAAGGTGGGGATGGAGTGCGGTCTGTCAGCTGACGCCGAGGTCGACTTCATGCCCGGTGACGTCGTCGTCTGTTTCGAGGAGCTGGAGGCTCCGCAGGTTACGTCCTGGGACCCTGGCTTCTGAACACCGAGTCTCGGCATCTTTTGTGCTGAAGTTCAGCAGACTGAACTGATAGATCTAAAATTAGTTTCGTCAACGTTATCTATGTAACGTTTTGAATTTCGATCGTGAATCATCAGCGTGACATCACTTCCTGTCGTCCTCATTTTGACATACAAAGCTCAGCAAAGCCAGCTGGAGGTTTACGGGGACTCTTCTTTCTTTTAAGCCCTAAAAGTTGAACAGCTGTTTTTGTTTTGTTTTAGAAACATTTTATTTCACATTAATCGTCATGAATAAAGACACTTGAAGTCGATTGACAGGCCAATGAGACTGAGTCAAAGCCGACCCTCATTAAACTGATAAGAGACAAAAAAGAAGAAAATAAAATGAGAAAAAAATGCTTTCTGATTGGACAAAATCCACAAATGAGTGAGTGATGACAAAATTCTTGATAAACAGTCTGAAAAAACATTAATAAATCATCTGTCAGCAGTGTGAAGCTCCAATGACAAAACACCGTAAATTAGTTTTAACATCTTCCTCAGTTCTGCGAAAAGCACAAAAGTAGACACTTGACTGTCGAGTTAAAAAAAGCCGGACTGCTCATTTAATTTCAAAGTGAGGTCTTTTTATCCGCCTCAGCGGTGACCTCTGACCTCATCACTTCCTCTTTGTCTTGGCCGATTTGGCGAGCAGCGCCGGGTCAATCTGATCTGGAGTCAGTCCTCTGATGGAGAAGAGCCGGGCGGCACGTTCTGTCAGGGTTCCCCCGCACTTCAGACCTCGAGACGTCAGTTCCTCCTTCAGAACGTCCAGACCCAGAGACTCCAGCTGGGACACAGAAGACACTGAGGACAGATCCACCGGAGGCCGACCCTGCGAATAAATCACTTCAGTTTAATATTCTTGTTTTCATGGCTGCAGATCTGAACAACAGCTCTCAAATTTATTTAACTTTTAGTACGCGTTTTTTTGCAAAATTTGAATGAAATCCCTTGTGGTGTTTTAGACATATTAGTTACGAAAATGCAGGTTCATACACCTTTTCCTGGGACAAATTCAAGCACTTTTGAATCACTTTCAAGATCCATTTTAAAGCTTTTCCAGCACCTCACAGCTATAGTAATGACATATTAATACAAATGAATATACACTCAAATTATTGTTTTACTTCTTCATGAGATTAACAGAGACAGCATTATGCTTAAAACAACCAAAATTAAGTTTGTAGAAGCACAAGAAAAAATTTACAATAAGAAATTAACATTAAAAAAGTTTTCTGTTTGGAAGGATTTCTGTCTGTCAGCAGACAGAATAACTTGACAAAAGCTTCACTTTCAATAAATGATTTAATAAAAATGTGAAAAATAATAACATTTTTCTTAAAGCAGGCAGTTAATCAGCTCAGTGACCTTTTTTCACAGTAAAATAAAAACAAAGTGTGGATGCGCTGATCAATATACTGCTCATCTGCTGGAAAACAAAATCCACCACTGCAGGACCTGGACTCTGAAGTCTTCTCATCAGATCTTGATGCTTCTTTCCTGAATAACCACAAACACAGGAGTAACATTTTATTTTTAAAATCCCAAATGTTTATTGTAAATATCATCTGTAAGATGCTGAACATGATATATGTCATCAACTACGTTGCTGCATGTGATACCGTCGGCGAAACGTTGATGTAGTCAGACTAAGAGCCATAATTTCAACCCAAAACTGACAGAACGAGCAGCCGTCTGATATTCTGCTGAAGACAAAACATGGTTTCTGCAGTGATTTTATCCACCGTTATCACTGCTATTATTACTACTGACAATGGTGACATATCAATCAGATACCTTTCATATACTTTTAAAGACGGGCAACTTTTATAGACGGGCGACTATTCAGGTCTGATCGAACTTCCACCAGTTTAACCGTCTGTTCATCTTTCTAAATTCATGCTCAGCCTGCAGGAAGTTACTAATGTCAACATTACTGTTACATGACGTCGTTTACGGCATATTCCATAGACATATTCTTAAGACGCTTTACAGAGTAATAAGGCTCAAAGACTACAGATAAAATACAAGAATACAAATAAAAACAGAAAAAAGATACACAGCACAGAAATACAGCACAAAATTAAACATGCGGTGCTAGCATTAGCAGACTGTATCACACGCACGACACCATAAACAAATTAGCATTACGATGTAAAGTTAGCCAAATGTTACTCAAAAATTCTCTACAACAACTTACCTTTCATGAGACCCGAGAGCGCGGATTGCACCGAAAAGCTGCACGTCCTTTTGCAGACTTTGCAGGAGGCCCCTCCTGGACTCGGTCCACGTCTTATCCACTATTTCTGTTTCTCTGAAGTCAGCGCTCATTAAACCGGCAGCCTCCCGTCTCATTGTTGTTACCCCTCAAATCAGACCGCTGGCTCAGCGCCGCAGACTCAGAGGCACACTCGCGGTCCGGGCGCAGACTCAGAGGCACACTCGCGGTCCGGGCGCAGACTCAGAGGCACACTCGCGGTCCCGGCGCAGACTCAGAGGCACACTCGCGGTCCGGGCGCAGACTCAGAGGCACACTCGCGGTCCGGGCGCAGCGCTCTGCATTTCAGCTTTTTATTTCATTTCTTCATCTAATCAACGAACTGCTCAGTCAGATGACGATTTGTTGTGAAGAAACTACAGTTATAACCCTGAACCTCATTTCAAGCATTTCATCCAAAATTTTCTAACCTTGAAAACACATTAAAATTCAAGCATTTTCAAGGATTTCAAGCACCCATATCAGCCCTGAAAATGAGACTGACAGACGATGAAAAAACGTGCTGAAAAGTCATAGAATAATAAAAAAAAATCGAAAAAACTAAGTTTAAAATTTGCAAAAAGTCATTATTCCAAATCTCAAAAAGTCATAGAAAAATGTTTTTTAAAAACTTGAGCTTGTCAAAAAATGTATGAAAAAACTGCTGTTTCAAATGTCGAGACAGCCAAACTGAAGTACGTTGAAGAAATGCCATCGAATGGCAGGTTTTCAGACTGTTTCTGACTAAAAAGGGTTAAAGGGTACGTTTACGTTCAGCACCGACACACAAACACACCCAAAATAAAATACTTCATTTTGATTCATCGTTTCAGCTCTGAATCACAACTGATTATATTATGGGATGGACACAGAGGACAAACTGCTACTAAAAATTTAAAAAGAAAATGATCAAAAATGTTAAGAAAAAAATTATAATAAATTCAATAATTTTATATTTTAAAAATCACTAAAACTTTTAAAAGGAGCAAAATGTTTTAAAGAAAAACCAAATCAATACATTTTCTAAAAATCATGAGTTTGTTATAGGATGGACAAAAGACAGAAGACAGAAGACAAACAACTGACCTGCTGCTTGGACAAACAGCTGGACTCCTCTAAAGGTTTCTGCTCCTCTGCAGGTCTGGAGGTCTCTGCAGGTCTGGTGATCTCTGCAGGTCTGGAGGTCTCTGCAGGTCTGGAGGTCTCTGCAGGTGTGATGGAGGAGCTGCAGTCTGCAGCAGCACACGAGCTGGAGGAGACGATTTGAGTAAATATGAAATATCTGGTGGATTGTGTGGATCAGGTCTTGTGGATTGTGTGGATTAGGTGTGAGGTGGATCTGGTCTATACCTGCTGCTCTGCTCGGACTCCTCTGTCTGCATCGCCATGGTAACAACAGCAGCACTGCAGCAGGTGGAGGACGTGGACGGAGATTCTTCGTCCTCCTCCTCCTCGTCTTCGTCCTCTGAGCTCAGCATGTCGTCCACACCCATCCTGTAACCGTGGCGACAGAATTTAACCCTCAGTGTTAGAGACTCTGTGGATCTAGACTGAGTGAACACTGTGAGCTGCAGGTCCTTTAGAGACTCGGAGACACCAGGATGCAGAGACTAGGAGACACCCGGATGCAGAGACTAGGAGACACCGGGCTGCAGAGACTAGGAGACACCGGGCTGCAGAGACTAGGAGACACCAGGATGCAGAGACTAGGAGACACTGGGCTGCAGAGACTAGGAGACACCGGGCTGCAGAGACTAGGAGACACCAGGATGCAGAGACTAGGAGACACCGGGCTGCAGAGACTAGGAGACACCAGGATGCAGAGACTAGGAGACACCAGGATGCAGAGACTAGGAGACACTGGGCTGCAGAGACTAGGAGACACCGGGCTGCAGAGACTAGGAGACAATGGGCTGCAGAGACTAGGAGACACCGGGCTGCAGAGACTAGGAGACACCGGGCTGCAGAGACTAGGAGACACTGGGCTGCAGAGACTAGGAGACACCGGGCTGCAGAGACTCAGCAGATGATTTTGGAGTTCTTTACTGGAGTATTGATAATTTATGGTTTTTAGATTTTCGTTATTGTTTTTGTTGGCGTGTTTCATATTTAACGTATGATGTAAACATAAATTTTCAGAAGTTTTTAATAATAATTTCCTCGTTTGTTTGTTGTTTCTTTGTTTTCTAAATTTCGGGTCGTTTCTTTGTTTCTTTTCCTTTTTTCCCTGTTTTTAGGTAATTTTCTCCGACCTGTTGATTGATGTCTCACTGGTCTGGGTCATCTGGGGTCATTCGAGGTCGTTGGGGTTATTTGGGGTCGTGTTTTTTGGACGATGCGGCTGCTCGGCTTGGAAAGGGTTAATCTGTATGATAAATGAGGATCAGACTGACCAGAAACAGGCGGCTGCAGCTGCCGGCTGCTTCCTCTTCTTCCTGTGTGGCTGCTCGCTCTCATCGCTGATTGGTCTCTTTGCTGCAGAGACATCGTCCGGCCTCACCTGGCTGCTGGAGGACACCTGCAGGCCTGAGACACACCGACAGAGACGCATGTCATCACTCTGAGACGTGACATCATCACTGTGTGCCTGCACACGGCCGTTACTGAAATATCTGAACCTCCTGAAAAGGTGTGAAATCGCTCAGCGAGTTCTTTTTTTATTTCACTGCATTTCTGACGATTTAGTTATTAACCCCTTCCTGTCCACTTTAATATTACACACACTCAAATTGCTCTGCACACAAAATGCACTTTTCAAAAAATATCATACATGAATGTTATTTTCTTCTTTCATTGAGTTTATTTTTAATCAACATCAGTCCTAATAATGAATATCAAATATTCATCAATTTTCTGAATTTTAAACCATTGACTGCCAGATTTTTATCATGATCCCACTATATTTTTAGATTTAAAAAACACTGAAAAAGAATTATTGTCAGTGTTCTCTGTGCTCAGTGTGTGAGTGTAGCTGCTGACAGTCTGGGATATGTCAGTGTGTGAGTGTAGCTGCTGACAGTCTGGGATATGTCAGTGTGTGAGTGTAGCTGCTGACAGTCTGGGATATGTCAGTGTGTGAGTGTAGCTGCTGACAGTCTGGGATATGTCAGTATGTGAGTGTAGCTGCTGACAGTCTGGGATATGTCAGTGTGTGAGGGTAGCTGCTGACAGTCTGGGATATGTCAGTGATCAGCAGCTACATTGACTGTGCAGGTCACCTACTGGAAATAGCATGTATTTCCTCCATATGCCAAATATGGTCAAAATGACCTCATCAGGTGGAAAATAGTCAAAATGACAAATTCAGAGTCAAAAGCCCAGAATGACACCCAGAAATAATAATAATAATAATAATAATAATAATAATAATAATAATCACAACAGGAAGAAGAAAAGAGACTAAAACGAGACAAACAGACACTAAAGGGTTAATTACAGTTATTATTATTCATTATATGACTCACTATTGTTATGTTACGTTATTGTGACCATTATTGCTGTGCTGTCACCTTTAATGACCGAGTCCTCGAGTCTCTCGGACAGGTCGTGACACTGCTGCTGGTACTCAGGGTCGGTGAACTGATGTTTGGGTTCAGACAGTTTCCTCTGCAGACGCTCCAGGCGGCGCTGCTCCTTCTCCGCCTCGCGCTCCGCCTGCTTCTTCAACCACTCCGCCATCCTGCAAACACCACAGAAGAAGAAACACCTGCAGTCTGATATGTCGGTGTACTCATAGTACAGTGAAATATTATTGCTTCCATTACTATTATTATCACAGTCGTTGTTTTTATTATTATTTTTACTATTATTATTATTCATTATCACCATTGTCGTTATTATTAATTTATTAGTTATTGTAGAACAAAGGATTATGGGCCGACAGTGTACATGTAGCAAGATCTGTAAGAACAGTTGTGGCCTAAAGAGACAGAACTGGGATGAATTGTCTTGTGGGAGCAGAAGCAACACAACGCACAGGTGTACAACCTGGTGAAACGCAGGAGTTGACGGGCCCGGAGTCCAGGCCCGGAGTCACCAGGCCTGGAGTCACCAGGCCCGGAGTCACCAGGCCCGGAGTCACCAGGCCCGGAGTCACCAGGCCCGGGGTCCAGGCCCAGAGTCACCAGGCCCGGAGTCCAGGCCCAGAGTCCAGGCCCGGGGTCCAGGCCTGGAGTGCCCAGAACCTGGATGAGGGTGTCAGATGTTAAAAGACCTGAAACACCCGATGATGGAACATCTGAGGACGTGTCCACACAGGCATCAGTGGACGTACCTATGCAGCGTTGTTTATGTAATAGTATCAGGGTTGTAATTCTAGTTATTGTTGTTGATATAGTTATTATTGGTGTTGTTGTTATGGTTACTGTTCCGGTTGTTAGGGCCCGAGCACCGGAAGGTATGAGGTCCCTATTGAAGTTGCTCTGAAAATGTTTGTCACTTCACTGAAATGTCATTTTTTGTGATTTTCTGGTGTTGGTATTTAACCATCTTCTCCAGATTTTAACAAATGACATCACATTTAGTAAATCCCACCTTCAACTGGGGCAGCCTCAGACTGTAGGGCTGGGTAAAAAAATCGCCTCATCAGTGCACTGCAGTATATTTTTTGCCAATTCAATATCGATTCATAAAATCCTGAGATCGAAGATTTCCGTTGTAATGACGCCCGGCTCCTGAGGGGGCCGTGTGAGCGCCTCTAGAGTGTGACTGATGTTGTTCAGAGGCCCCGCTTGACCCCCCAAAAACGTCTGTTGTTTATTCATTAAAATGGCGACAGTGGCGGGGTAGCAGTGTGTTAAAATCAGCACCGACAACATTAAAAGCCAACGTTACATAAAGTTGATAGTAGCTACTGTGTGTGAGCCTCGTGAGTCAGCGTTAAAACACTGCGACGATACGAAGAACCTGCGTGACCGTTTGAGCCGACACCACTCACGCTAAAGCTGAGGTTCACACAAATCCTGCAGAAATGTTTATTACTTTTGATAAGTTCGGCTCAGGCAAAAATGTGCACTTTTCTGTACTTATTTTTAGTTTTGATTTTCATTTTATAAAGAATAATGTAACGGTGAGATTTAAGAGTTAGGCGTCAGTTTGTGCTAAATCAATACAGAGAATACACTCTTTATCGAACACAGATCAGAGATTCGAACGGGGCGACCTCCTGCTCTCCAGGGAGAGTGTGCGCCCACACACCTGAGGCTTCTGCAGCGGCGCGGGTTCGAATCCCACCTGTGGCCCTGTGCTACAATTCTACAATTTCATTTAGCAGACGCTTTTATCCAAAGCGACGTACAACACAAGCAAGAATTTAGACTTAAGGAAAAAACCCTTAGTAAGTGCAAAAAGTGCTTCAGGTGTGATTGGTCACAGGTATTGCTGTCTAGTGGCAGAAGAAGTGCCGCACAGCCCCCTTTTTTTTTTTTTGAAACCAAGGTAATAACCAGTAGCGATCTCAGCATCTGAAATTCAACAGTCTCAGTATAACTACTTACGATGACAGTCAACATCCAACATCACACAACTTTGTCAGTGCTAGATAATCATTAGGTGCTGGGTTTTGGACCTTCTGACTTAATCTATCCCAAAGGGCAAAGCGGAGAAGAGTCGGGTTAAGTGCCGAGGTGTTCTCGGAACAAATGAGTTTTCAGTTGTCTCTTAAAAGTAGAAAGGGACTCAGCAGATCGCACAGAGTTTGGAAGTTTGTTCCACCATTTGGGAACAACAGAAGAGAAGAGTCTGGCTAGAGATTTAGAGCCGTGCTGGGCTGGAAGCACCGGGCGTCTTTCGCATGCAGAGCGTAGTGGGCGAGAAGGAGAGTAGACCTGGATCACGGATTCCAGGTAGGCCGGAGCAGTTCTTGTGATTGTTTTGTAAGCCAAGAGAAGTGCTTTGAATTTGATTCTGGCTGCCACTGGAAGCCAGTGAAGAGAAATGCATGTCATTCCCCCCCAAAAAAACTTACAAAAATAAATCAATAAATTAAGGTATTGAAATGAATTATCTAAGTATTTCTGACTACACACATAACTGAAACTGATGTCGTAGCAACTGGATCAATAAAAATCGAATCGTGTATCGTCTTTGTTTAACAGTGTGGACGTTATGAGGCCTAGAATTTAGGTGTTTCGCCACTAAAAAAGGAAGCTGATTAAAACTCTGTTGTAGATGATCCAATCTGCAATCCAGCTGCGTAGCTCATGGAGGAAACACTTATTCTCTGCTGCATCCAGTTTTCTGCTTTCATAGAAAGACGTCGCGTCCTGTCAGTAGCCCCGACGTGCATGGAGGTGCGAGGGCCCGCTCATTGCTGCTTGCAGCTTTAATTATAGCTGTTGTTGTTGTTATAGTTATTTTAGTTGATGTTGTTATAATTCTTATAGTTGTTGTTATAGATATTGTTCTAATTGTTCTAATTATTACTGTTGCAGTAGTAGTAGTAGTAGTAGTTGTTGTAGTTGTTGTTCTGGTTATTGTCGTTGTTATAGTTATTACTGTTGCTGTTGTTGTTCTCTGAGCAGGTGTAGGTGGTTACAATGGTGTAACGCCGGCTCTGTGATTCTCACTCTTTTTCGTGGTTGACGTCTCGGAGGCGTCGGCCACTCAGGTCTCTGCAGGCCTCCCGGTTCGTCGTCTTCTCGATCTGAGCGCCCAGCGCTCGCAGCATGGAGCCGAACCCTGAAACACACACACACACGCTGTTAAACAAGAAGAAGAAGAAGAAGAAGAAGAAGAAGAAGAAGAAGAAGAAGAAGAAGAAGAAGACGATGACACAAAGTCACGACTTGATGTCTGCTGTAGACTTTGGTTCGGTGTATGTCCTGGAACACACCTCCTTTCCCTCCACAGAGGCGGGGCTCCAGGTGATAGATGGCACCCGGCTGCAGTGGATCATCAGGCTGAGACAGTCGACCATTTCGGATGACGTAGAAATCCTCAGAGGAAGAAACTCCCTGCACAGACGCAGAGAGGTGAAAGGATTGAATTCAACTCTTTAAACGTGGAGATGCAGTTTAACTGCTGCTTCGTTCATTCAGAGAATAAAGATGTCCACTCAAACAATAACGCGAGAGCCAAACATCGGCGGTCTGAACGTCTCGCCCACAGAATCTGTCACAGACTCGAGTTCAGGCTCGAGATGATCTGACGGCGTGCAGCGCCCCGCTGTCGGCTCGTCCTCAGCGCTCGACTTCATTTTAGATCAACACACACGGCAGGGAAACACGCATTCAACACAGTCTTCATTAAGCATGTTACCAAAGCAGCAGTTCACGGGAATGTTAGACACCGATATTAAACCAATATAACTACATAAAGGAAAGAGACCTTTACAACCCAGAGCCATGTAAGGCATCTTTTCACCAGAAATCACAAAAAAACACCAAATTTTTAAGAACCGTAACCGTTCAAACGCCCCGTACACCACCATCCCGCTCATAAGGAATATCAGCACATCATTCAGTAATAAAACCTATCGAATAAATACACACGTACCAGTCAGGACTGAAAACGTCACTCTGTTTAGTTTACATTAGTCTGTCAGTCAGTTATTAACTAAACTAAATAACTGACTGGCAGACTAAATTAGTTTTACGCCGTCTGTATCACTGTGTAAAGGTTTGGGGCGACTCCGAAAAAAACACGGACCCAAACAGAATCATCCTGCCAAAAACAGCCAGAAGGACCATAAACACGAGAAAAGACCAACAGTTGGATTTTAAAGTCACAATCACTGAAACTGATGAATGATGGGATTCAACTCTGCAGAGCCAGAAATAATCTTCTCCCCAGCTGTTTTTGGACAGAGGAGGTGAATAAAACCTCCTACAGGACAAAAATTAACCCTGAAACAACGTAACATTAAAAAGTTTGTATGAATCTGTTTGTAATGTGATTTTAACATCTGGAGGAAGAAATCAAACAAAGAAAATCGGTCAGTGTAAAAATCTGTTCATTAAGAGAATTTCTGCAGAGAGACGACAGCAGGAAAGCATGTCAACATGAGTTTGTCGTCATCTGTTTTCTTTTCTTCTGTTTTGGGAAAACATTGTTGATGATTATATGAAGAGTGTGAACAGAGCGGTTTGGGTTTGAGGACGGACGCAGGGCGGTGAGACGGTTCCTGACCGTGGATCAGTGGGTTTAAATAAATCAGAGGCCCGACTCGACACACAGTTCACTTCTTCTTTCTCCTCTTCTCACATAATAATAATAATAATAATAATAATAATAATAATAATGATAATAGGGGTGCTCCATTATGGCAAAAATGATAATCACGATTATTTTGGTTGATAGTAAAATCACGATTATTTAACGGTTATTTAACATGATTACTCATTGGCCTTTAGTGCATCATGCAGTTATTGAATATTGACTCTTTTTAACTCTGGATGATCTTTAACTTTAAATCCAGGTATTTTAAGTAAATAAAAACAATAAAAACAATAAAAGCTTTGTGGTGCAGCCACGATTGTAACACACCTTGAACTTTACTGTAGTTTGTTCACATAATAATAAAACATAATCCAACTGATATAATTTAACAAAACATAACAGCTGCTGCATCAATAACAGTAAAATAGGCGTTGAGTCGGGCTCAGTGATGGTTTCACTGACTCAGGAGAGACTTGGCACACAGACAAAAGCTGGTCCACCTTAACAGTCCACCTTAAGAGAGCCTGGTCTGTTTCCAGTGGGAAGCTAATGCAGCTTGCTCACTTTGAGGCTAACTTGTGTGACTTCGATCAGCAGCTGGCTGGTTTCACATCGTACTCTCTGCTCCTCTCGCCGTGACCGTCACAGGTACGAACGTGTTTCCCGCTCAGCTTGTTGTCGCTCGCGCTCTCTCTTGCTGCAAGCGCTGTCCGGAAACAAAATGAGACTTTCTGTTTTCACCCGGAGCTGAAACTTCTGTTTGGACTTTGGCGGGACGGACAGAGCACAAGACGAGCGTGCGCTTGATTTACAAAGTAAAAGACAAAACGGGAGCAACACTGTTTGACTCTTTATGGCGCGCATAATCATTTTATTTTGTTTTGAAAATCGAGGAAAGCCAAAATCTAAATCGAAACTAATTATTAACTAATTAATTGCCCAGCCCTAATTGATAATGCATTTTATTCATAGAGAGCTTTGCACAATGCTCAGAGGTGCTTTACAGGGAGAAAAACAAGTCGATTAAAATCAATTAAATATACTAAAAATAAAAACAAGATCAATAAAAGGATGGCAGACAGGTATGAAATGAAATATTCGTGTTGCTCATTGAAAATTTGTAATATATGTTCACTAATATTTCTGTTTGTGTTTTTTATGTGCATAGTATTTTATTAAATGTTGTTTTTTTAAATATTCATAATAAAATATAATCAATTTGATTCCACACTGAAGGAATTATGTTCCATTAATGTGATCAATCTCATTATTATTGACAAGGAACATTATTTAGAAACTTTGTGAGCCGGAGGTGACTTTCAAACGTCGTCTAGCGTTTGATTACAATAAAACAAAGGATGTATATCAGTAAAAGAAATAGAGTAAAATAAAGCAAAGGCTAAATAAATGGGTGAATAGAAAGCAAATAACACATAGGCAAAAAAAATAAATACAAAAAGTAGAGGTTAAAGAAACATAGCGTGGGCGAAATAATTAATTTAAAAAATAAAGGATAACCTAAATACGTAATTAGATAAAGCACAGACTAAATAAATAACAAAAAACAAAGCACAGGCTTAGTAAATAAATGAATAAGTATATAAAGTACAGCATAGACCAAAGAAATAAACAAAATAAAGCATGAGGCTAGAAATAGAAATGAAAATTAGACTATAAAAATAAATAAAATATATAGCATTGGCAAAAAAATAAATAAAGCTGCACAGACTAAAAACAAAAAAAAAAAAAATAAAGCATAGGCTAAAAATATAAATAGAAATAAAGATTAGGCTAGGTTATAGAATAAATAAAATATATAGCATAGGCAAAAACCAAAAATAAAATATAAAGCACAAGCTAGAGAAGTAAAAACAAAAACTGCATTAACAAAAAAACAAACAAATAAGAAAAAAAGCATAGGCTACAAATAAATACATTGTAAAAATCGCGGGCCAAAAATGGTAAATAAAAATGAAGCACGAGAAATAGGTATATTATTAAAAATAATGTTTTTTAATTATAAATTACATAATTAAAACCGAATATAAAACTTAACAAAGCAAAGGCTTTAACAAACACACAAACAGCTGCACGTCCGCATTAAACTACAGTTTCATCTAAAACTTTTCTCTGAACACTTACACTAAAATAAACCATCAATAAACCGACAATAACCGTCAATAAAACCGTGAAATGACCGTTTCCGTGTGTGTGTGTGTGTGTGTGTGTGTGTGTGTGTGTGTGTGTGTGTGTGTTTGCTAACATTAGCATCGAGCTAACACCGCGACACCATCCCTCACATTTATCCCGGAATAACGCCTGTTCTCCCGCCTCGGTCTGCTGTGAGCGCTCACCTGCTGCTGGACGAACCGCCTCAGGACGTCCAGGACCGAAGATCCGCCCGGAAACCTCCAGTTAGTGCAGCTGGAGCCCGGACAGCTGACGGACACCTCCATCTGAGCCGCCGCCATGTTGGCTTCACTATGGCCGCACACCATTGGGCGCATGCGCAGCTTCCCCTTCAACGCTCATCGGCTGGAGGTGACGTCACCACGTTACGTCACAACGGCGCTACCTGCTGTCACTGAAAATGAAAATTATTTATAAATCTGTATATTTATACATATATACAAATACAAAGATGTTCCTCTGAGCTGTGTCGGCTGGTTCTCTCATTTTTCAACAAAATAAAAATAACTAATTTATCCAAAAGCAGATTAATCATCATCATCTCTGTTCCTGTGAGATAACACCGAGTCTCTGCTGCAGGTTTTACCTTTTATAACCTGTTTAGTTTAGTTTTTATAACCTGTTTAGTTTAGTTTTTATAACCTGTTTAGTTTAGTTTTTATAACCTGTTTAGTTTAGTTTTAATAACCTGTTTAGTTTAGTTTTTATAACCTGTTTAGTTTAGTTTTTATAACCTGTTTAGTTTAGTTTTAATAACCTGTTTAGTTTAGTTTTTATAACCTGTTTTTAGACCTCCTGTGTGGATGGAGGTTAGCACTAGACACACACATACACACACATACACACACACACACACACACACACACGCGTAATTTATTTAAAAGTAAAACATGAGAGGTTTGGTGGAGTCTGTGGTGATGATCAAGGGTTAATGATGAAGACCTGAGGACCTGATGATCTGAGGATCTGAAGACCTGAGGACCTGATGCTCTGAAGCCCTGAAGACATGAAGACCTGTGAACCTGAAGACCTGAGGATCTGAAGACCTGAGGACCTGATGCTCTGAAGCCCTGAAGACACGAAGACCTGAGAACCTGAAGACCTGAGGATCTGAAGACCTGTGGACCCGATGCTCTGAAGCCCTGAAGACCTGAGGACCTGATGCTCTGACGCCCTGAAGACATGAAGACCTGAAGACCTGATGCTCTGAAGACCTGAAGACCTGATGACCTGAGGACCTGATGCTCTGAAGCCCTGAAGACCTGATGCTCTGACACCCTGAAGACCTGAGGACCTGAGGACCTGATGCTCTGAAGCCCTGAAGACCTGAAGACCTGAGGACCTGATGCTCTGACGCCCTGAAGACCTGAAGACCTGAGGACCTGATGCTCTGAAGCCCTGAAGACCTGAAGACCTGAGGACCTGATGCTCTGAAGCCCTGAAGACCTGAAGACCTGAGGGCCTGATGCTCTGAAGCCCTGAAGACCTGAGGACCTGATGCTCTGACGCCCTGAAGACCTGAAGACCTGAAGACCTGAGGACCTGATGCTCTGAAGCCCTGAAGACCTGAGGACCTGAGGACCTGATGCTCTGACACCCTGAAGACCTGAAGACCTGAGGACCTGAGGACCTGATGCTCTGACACCCTGAAGACCTGAGGACCTGAGGACCTGATGCTCTGAAGCCCTGAAGACCTGAAGACCTGAGGACCTGATGCTCTGACGCCCTGAAGACCTGAAGACCTGAGGACCTGATGCTCTGAAGCCCTGAAGACCTGAGGACCTGATGCTCTGACGCCCTGAAGACCTGAAGACCTGAGGACCTGATGCTCTGAAGCCCTGAAGACCTGAAGACCTGAGGGCCTGATGCTCTGAAGCCCTGAAGACCTGAGGACCTGAAGACCTGAGGACCTGATGCTCTGAAGCCCTGAAGACCTGAGGACCTGAGGACCTGATGCTCTGACACCCTGAAGACCTGAAGACCTGAGGACCTGAGGACCTGATGCTCTGAAGCCCTGAAGACCTGAGGACCTGAGAACCTGAGGACCTGAGAACCTGAGGACCTACTGCACGTGGAGGTAACCTTCAGTAACCTGTGACCTGTCTAATGTTGCCGGAGGGTCCGTGAACGCCTCACTGCAGCTGCGGGTGTCGCGCGCTCATCAGACATGATTAAAGTCACCTGTCGGAGTGACGCGGCGGCTCGAGCTCAACCGGAGCGAGTTTGCGGTGACCGTGAGGACTAACGGGAGAACCGGACGGCGGCGGGATGCAGAAAGGTCTGAAGAAGTACTTCGTCAACATGGACGAGTACCTGAGCAGCCTAGGTCTCTACCGGAAGATGGTGGCGCGAGACGCGTCCAGTCTCTTCAGAGCCGTGTCCGAGCAGGTGAGACAGCAGCCGGTAATACACCGGGACAGACCCGGGGGTGGGGGGGTCACAGGTCAGACATGGCTCAGGTGTTCCCAGGTGTGTGTGTGTGTGTGTGTGTGTGTGTGTGTGTTTGGTGTCAGTGAATCCCGGTTTGATGAAGTCTGACGTCGGTTGCCATGGAAACAGATCCCTTAGGTTCGCCTGGGACTGTTTTTTCAGTCAGAGTAATGGGCATGCTCCAGGTGTATTTCCAGGTGTCTGTATCTGATTGGCTAACCCGGTCATGATGTCAGTCCGTCCTGGCCTCTGATTGGTTGTTACATCATTCAGAAAAGTCATAATATCAAGAATTTAAACTCATAAATTCACTAGAAATAAAACTCACAATATTGTGAGATTAAACTAATACATTTACCAAAAAAGTCAATTTTATGAAATTAAATGAAAATAGTTCTAATATTATGAGCTAAAACTGTTAAATTCACAAGGAAAAAGTCACAATATTATGAGATTAAAACGAGATTTTATGAGAAAAAAGTCTCAGATTATTAACGGAGAGTTGGGTAATACGGGGTTAAAAGTGACAAAGCATGAATAAATGATCAGAAGTGATGATGAATGGTTGAATTATGAGACACAAAGGTCGAATCTTGTAATATTGCAACTTTATTCTCTTGAATTTAGGAGTTTAATCTCATAGTATTAGGATTTATTTTAAATGTACAACTTTTTTTCCTAATATCGCTGCTTTACTCTCAAATATTTACGTGTTTTTTTTCTCATAATAACTTTTTTCTTGAAATTATAATTTCATTCTGGTAATATTCTGACTTTATTCTCAGAATCTGACATTTCTTTCCCCTCTCCTGATCCTTGGTGGCACTCAGCAGACCGCGTCCTGCTGCTGCAGTTTCAAGTTTTTGAAAACAGACAGAAATAGACATGGGTCATTGAAAGTGCTTGAAGTCATATATTTAGTGTAAAAGTCAAAACAGGTGGTTTTGATGCAGTCTGTGGTCTCAGCTCCTCTTCATGCAGTGTGGAACCCAGATCCCTCATCGCATTACATTGTCAGGTCCTTGAATTTGAGGGAATTGGGTCTGGAATTCCTTGAGAAGTCCTTGAATGTGATGTTTGAGAAGGTGTGGGAACCCTGCTTTAGACTGTGACGCCAGAAAATCCTCCACATGAAGAAGTATCAACACAAAACTGTGAAGTTTGAGTGCTACACACTCACCTGTCAGACTCACCTGTCAGACTCACCTGTCAGACTCTCTTGGTTCTCTTGACTCGGTTTCTTAGTGAATGTATAAATGTGCATGTTTGAGTTTAAAGTGTTTAAAGTGTAACGTGTGTGTGTGTGTGTGTGTGTGTGTGTGTGTGTGTGTGTAGTTGTATTACTCTCAGAACTACCATCAGAGGATCCGTCAGGACTGTGCCGACTTCATGAGAGCCAACAGATGCAATTTTGAGCCGGTGAGTTTCTGATCCACCTGCAGAGAACATTTACCTGCACACGCATGTTCCTCAGGTGTCCTGACACAGGTCATGTTAACACGTTTCTCTGTCCTGACACAGGTCATGTTAACACGTTCCTCTGTTCTGACACAGGTCATGTTAACACGTTCCTCTGTTCTGACACAGGTCATGTTAACACGTTCCTCTGTTCTGACACAGGTCATGTTAACACGTTCCTCTGTTCTGACACAGGTCAGGTCAGAACATAAATCTTGTGCAGCGTCAGTTACCATGACAACCTGATGCACTGATGTCACTTCCTGTTTGTTTTCTCTTCCAGTTTGTTGAAGGTTCCTTTGAGAAATATCTGGAACGTCTGGAGGACCCTAAGGTGACCTTTGACCATAGACTGTAAACACTTTAAAATATCCTGGGTGTACTGAGGTTAAAATATCCCGGGTACGAGCGTTGACATCTTGCGAGGGTGATGTCATTGGGAGCCCTGCATCTGCGCATTACTGTGCAAACACCCGTCCGACCAATCGTGAGCAGCTCCACTGAATGCGAGCGCACGGATTGGCTGTTACAGTTGTCAATCATGATGGAAAAGCTCATTAAAACAGAACGTATCATGAAAATAAACACTTCAACAAACGTGATGAGGGCTACCTTCAGGGACAGAAACCTTCTCTGGGAAACATTTATTTGTTGTGAATTTTTTTTTCAGCCTGTGACCATTCAGTAACACGAAGGGGCGGGGCCAAGGAGCTGTACTGCAGACAGACAGCAGGGGGCAATGCAGACGAGTCACCTCACTATGTCTGTGTGTGTGTGTGTGTGTGTGTGTGTGTGACAGTGTGTAGCAGTGTGTAACTCTGTGTGTGTGTGACAGTGTGTAGCAGTGTGTAACTCTGTGTGTGTGTTTCCAGGAGACAGTGGGTCAGGTGGAGATCAAGGCACTGTCTCAGCTGTACAGGTGAGAACCTCACCTGGTTCACCTGCTGACTCAGCTTCCTGTTCAGACATTAGCGACATCAGCATCACCCCTTGTGTGTGTGTGTGTGTGTGTGTGTGTGTGTGTGTGTGTGTGTGTGTGTGTAGGCGTTGTTTCGTGATCTTCCGTTACCCGGGGAAACCAGCCAACGTGATCTCGGAGGACGACTTTGTGGAAAAGGTGAAGAAGTTTGATGATGAAAGGTCACATGACCCTGATCTCTGTCATACGATTGGTCAGTGCTGATTTTTGAGTCTCCTGTGTTGCCTAGGTGACGCTGTGTTGCTCCATCAACGGTCACTATGACATCGTTTACCCGAGGACTTACCCAGCGTCCGCCGCGCTCTGCCAGTGTGAGTCCCAGTAGGCCCGACCGTGTGTGTGTGTAATGTGTGTATCTGCGTGTGTGTAATGTGTGTATCTGCATGTGTGTAATGTGTGTATCTGCATGTGTGTAATGTGTATTTAATGTCTGTGTGTGTGTGTGTGTGTGTGTGTGTGTGTGTGTGTGTGTATTTAATGTCTATGTATGTGTGTATTTAATGTCTGTGTGTGTGTGTGTGTGTGTGTGTGTATTTAATGTCTGTGTGTGTGTGTATTTAATGTGTGTGTGTGTGTGTGTATTTAATGTCTGTGTGTGTGTGTGTATTTAATGTCTGTGTGTGTGTATTTAATGTCTCTGTGTGTGTGTATTTAATGTCTCTGTGTGTGTGTATTTAATGTCTCTGTGTGTGTGTGTATTTAATGTCTGTGTGTGTGTATTTAATGTCTGTGTGTGTGTGTGTATTTAATGTCTGTGTGTGTGTATTTAATGTCTGTGTGTGTGTGTGTGTATTTAATGTCTGTGTGTGTGTATGTGTGTAGCGGTGCTCTACGAGCTGCTCTACACTCAGGTGTTTGGCTTCGAGGAGGCGGAGCTTTGTCAGGCCATGGAAGCCTTCAGGGTCGGAGGTCGTCGCTATAGAAACAGCCCATCTGTGTGTAGTGATGTCGAGTGCGGCTATGACACACCTGAGGACCGATGTCACAGGTACACACACACACACACACACACACCAATTTTCAGCCTGTTTGTATCAGATGAGACAGATGAGTGATGACATCATTTGTCACATGATCATCAGAGCCTGTCACATGACCAACAAATGGCTGCAAAATGACATCCCGTTGTACCCGCAGGGAGGAGGCGGAGTCTGGCGGAGCGGCCGAGGAGAAACTGCGAGCTGACGATGCCAAGGTGAGAGGGAGGCTCACTGTGATGTCACTTCCTGTTTTTCTTCTTATTTTCACATATCGATCATGTGACCGACACGTCTCAGCATCCTCTACATACTACATACTGTGTTCCACACTAGTATGCAGTATCCTCTACATATTACATACTGCGTTCCACAGTAGTATGCAGTAGTATCCTCTACATACTACATACTGCGCTCCACAGTAGTATGCAGTATCCTGTACATACTGTGTTCCACAGTAGTATGCAGTAGTATCTTCTACATACTGTGTTCCACAGTAGTATGCAGTAGTATGCAGTAACCAGTATGAGTCAGACTCGGCTGGTTTCTGGTTTTTGAAAGCGGAACAAACAGTAAAACTGTTACCGCGCAGCATTGATTTACGGTTTGAAACGGAGTAAACAGGTGATGTGTACAGACGATGGTGATGAAGGCTCACCTGTGAGATGAAGAACACCTTTATAACAGGTGGTAGTGACCTGATGTACCGCCGTTACGTTACTGCCTTACGAGTTCCCCCAGTATTCACGTATCTTTGTTCGGGACACGGACTCTTTGTTCTGCATCAGTCACACGGACTGTCCCTTTAAACGCTCTGACTGGATGTTGTTCACGTGAACGCCCAAGCTCGCGTGCTGGTTAAAATTCGCTCACATCGGGCTTTGTTGGCATACTGCATACTACATACTACATACTGCAAACTACATACTGCATACTACATATTGCATGCTGCATACTACATACTGCATACTAAATACTGCATGTTGCATACTACATACTGCATACTGCATACTACATACTGCATGCTGCATACGACATACTGCATACGACATACTGCATACTACATACTGCATGCTACATACTGCATGCTACATACTGCATGCTGCATACGACATACTGCATACGACATACTGCATGCTACATACTGCATGCTACATACTGCATACTGCATACTACATACTGCATGCTACATACTGCATACTGCATACTACATACTGCATGCTGCATACTACATACTGCATACTACATATTGCATACTACATACTACATACTATGTACAACGTTTTGACCACATCAGTACGAACTGCTGGTGTAGTCGGCGGTTTCAAACACAGCCTCACTCATCCCCATGCGTGTCTCACTCATCTCCGTCGCATGTCTCACCCGTCTCTGTTGCGTGTTTCACTCATCCCTGTCACGTGTTGGACACGTGTCCGTCACGTGTCTCACTCGTCTCCCGTCACGTGTCTCAATCGTCTTTGTCGTGATGATGAGGATGACTTTCGGTGTATATATATATATTTCTGTGTTGATCCTAACTGTGTGTTTTTATTGGTCAGCCTGCAGCAGAAGCCCCGCCCTCATCCAGGCTGTCCCTGCCCTTTAAGGTCATGAAGTCTCTGGACAGAGACGTGTACAGAAACCTGGAGTTTGACGTGTGGCAGGACACATGTAAAGGTAACACACAGTAACTGTACACAACACACGAGCTGCCTGCACAACGTAGAAATGTGAATTTGGAAAACTTCTGAGAGGACAATAAAGTGTCGATGTTATGAGTAATCAGACTACTGTAATCAGGTTACTGTGTGTGTCTGACAGAGATGCAGAAGACGGACTACATGGTGTTTGCAGGGAGGCAGTACTTCCTGGGAGACAAGTGTCAGGTAACACAGCCCAGGTTCTGCATCAGGACCAGTTCTGCTGGTTCTTTAAAGGCCGACCACTCCGAGAACCAGAACTGGAACCACAACAGGAACTATAACTACATGAACGATACAACCGTAACAAGAACCACAACTAAAACTATCAACGGAACGATAACCATAACTACGACTCTAACTCGAAGTACAAGTGTAACTCGAAGCATACATTTTTTTTCAATTTTATTTTATTTATAGAGCCCATTATCACAAACACGGTCTGCCTCAGAGAGCTTTACTGCAGGCACCCTCCCTCTGCCCTCGGACCCTCACATCACCCGAGGAAACACTCCCGAAAAAGAACGCCTGTAAGAGAGGAGGAGAGGAAGAAACCTCAGGAAGAGCAGCAGAGGATGATGAGGGATCCATCTTCAGGACGGACAGACGAGCGATAGATGTCGTAAATAACAAATGAAATATGATCATGGCAAAAAAGAAAGAGAGAGGCAGAGAGGGGGAGAGAGGCACAGCTATAATGTAAACAGATGCATGTCATATGACAATAATGGTAGTTGTGAAATCATTATTTCACTCTATGAAGATGTTGAGGGTGATGATAAGAGTCTCGTGCACATGTTGATAGGGAGGCGTCCAAAGGCAGGATCACAGCATCAGGACAGCTATAAACTAGGCAACAAGGGAGCGTGAACGCTCCGGAGAGACAACGGGATTAGCGTAGTGCTATTCAACAGACCCAGGCTCCGTGATCGCGAGCCCCAGGTAGTGACAGTACCACAGTAGCTAAACTACTAAGGCTAAGCTAAACTACTGAGGCTAAGCTAAACTACTGAGGCTAAGCTAAACTACTGAGGCTAAGCTAAGCTTGCAAACGGAAATGCAGTAAACAGACATGCATGATTTCCGATGGCGGCATTGAGAGAAGGAAAAGGAGCTCAGCGTATCAGAGGAAGTCCCCCAGCAGGTTAAACCTATGTCAGCCTAACTATGGGCTGGTCCAGGCAGCCTGTGCCAGCCCTAATAAACAGGGTTTTAAAGGGTTAAACAGGGTTTTAAAGGGTTCCAGCTGCAGTGGACGGTCTGTGACTGCGGCTGTAACGACAGTGAAAGAGTTAGGGTCATTGTTTGTATCTGTGGATCCGATAACGCTTTAATTACGGACTCATTATTCTTACAGTCGAAACTGTTAAATTCACAGATATGATGGAATTTGTTGATTCAAAGGTGACGCAGATTTCAGAATCTCCCCAAAAATGATTTCATGTTTTCATCGTCAGAATATAAACGTAATAGATCATTAACCCGTGTGACCTGACGGTCTCATGGAGGGAGGCGCCGAAGCTCAGTTCGGTTTCAGCTGATTCTAACGTTAATGTAACGCAAACACGTTCTCCTCTCACGCCAATACACAGCACAGCACGCTGCAGGTGAAAGGGTTAATGAACTGAACCGGAGGAGGGTTTCAGCCTCAGCTGTGAAGTTACCTGTGTGTGTGTGTGTGTGTGTGTGTGTGTGTGTGTGTGTGTGTGTGTGTGTGTGTGTGTGTGTGTGTGTGTGTGTGTGTGTGTGTGTGTGTGTGTGTGTGTGTGTGTGGTGGGGTGTGTCTGGAGCCGAAGGGGAAGTACTACAACGCCTTCATCCAGGAAGTAGGAACACACTCTTCAGCTGTCACCGTGTTCATCGAGGAACTGGGAGAGAAGTAAACACACACACACACAAACGCACACACACGCATACACACACATGGAGTTCGGTCCTCAGTTTCTCCCTCCGTGTCCTGCAGACATCTGGTTCCTCTGACTGACCTGAAACCAGTGAATCCGGTTCCTGCGTGGAACGTCGCTGCTCCAACCAGAAAAGGAGAACTGGGTTTGTTTACACCGAGATTCACTTTTTCTGCTGAAACACAGAAACTACCTCCAGACTGACTGTGATGTCCTGACAGTCCTCCTGTCCCTGTCTTTCTGTCTCTGTCCTTGTCTTTTACTGTCCCCATCAGACTCAGACTCTCGTGGTCAGCGACATCACCGTCATCGGTACTTCAGGAAGTCACGCGGTAGCAGCGGAATGAAGGCGGGGGAGCTGCTGATGGCGCCACCGTCCTCTTACGGAAGCCCCGCCCCCTCAGCCCTGCCCCCCCGCTTCCAACCAGCGGGTCACCCCCGTCCACCGCCTGCACCGGGAGCCATGACGTATGACCCCTACGCCCCCCCACACCATCACCACCCCGTCAGCAGACCACCTCGATACGGAGCTTCCAGGTGGGAGAACCGAGAGGTCGTCTGAACATTTGACTGTTTGTTTATTGATTGATGAAGCTGAACCAATCACTGATACTGAGGAGCTCCTGTGTGTGTGTGTGTGTGTGTGTGTGTGTGTGTGTGTGTGTGTGTGTGTGTGTGTGTGTGTGTGTGTGTGTGTGTGTGTGTGTGTGTGTGTGTTCACCTGTCTCATGGATTCTGGTCAGAAGCTCCACCCGTTTCCTGAACCGTCACCTGATTGGTCCACAGTTGACCTATTACCACCCCGGCAGACGATATTACCACGACTACGAGAACTTCGCCTTCAGGTCACGGTAAATATGACGAGCCCCAGCCCTATTTTACCCAAACTGGACCCACAGCGTGACTGCTGGGGACACACAGAGCGACGACGTCAGTGAAAAAGTCTTTAAGTCAGAATCAGACATTTCGGTCTTAACACGTAAACGTACAACGACATTATCACCAGCAGCTCCTCCTGCTGCCCAACGTACTCCAGAAAAAGACAACAGTCATAATCCGTCAGAGCGCAGGTGATAAATAAATATCTGATAACCAAAAAACCAGCTGAGAGAGCTGCAAACTGTATCATGTGTTTACTCGTGCTGCTCTACAGCTGAGGCAGCTGGGAAAAAGCTACAGGACTCAAACGCTCGGGAACAACCTGGAAGAGTCACCAGGCCTGGAAAAGTTTGTGAAAAACTAAATATACCCTGAAAGTTTGTAAAAGTCCTGGAATTTTGTTTCACAAACTTGTAATAGTAATACTACTACTACTACTACTACTACTACTAATACTAATAATAATAATAATAATAATAATAATAATAATAATAATAATAATAATAATAATAATAATTAGTGATAATAATAACAATAATTAATAATAATAACAATAATAATAATGCACTCTACATCTGAAACAAATCTCAAAGTGCAACATAATAAAAGTCAGTCAGTCATTTTCTGTAACCGCTTGTCCTCGTAAGGGTGGAGCCAATCCCAGCTGTCATCGGGCGGAGGGCAGGGTCACCCTGGACAGTTCGCCAGACCATCGCAGGGCCGACACATATAGACAAACAACCATACACACTCACAGTCACACCTAAGGGCAATTTAGAGTCACCAATTAACCTGAGCTGCATGTTTTTGGACTGTGGGAGGAAGCTGGAGACCCGGAGAGAACCCACGCAGACACGGGGAGAACATGCAAACTCTGCACAGAAGGGCCCTCGCCCGGACCGAACCCCGTTCCAACTGGGATTTGAACCAGGGACCCTCTTGCTGTGAGGCAACAGTGCTAACCACAAAGCCACCGTGCTGCCCACATAATAAAAGTATTAGCATAAAAAACAACCAAAATAAAAGCTTGTATAACTCATACACAGAAATGTCCAAAATATTTAAAAGAAAAGGTGTTTTCTTTACAGATCACAAAAAAATAAAACCGAATTTTTCTTTAAAAAAAAAGCGTCATGTGAGGGTCGTGGTCGTGCTCGGTGCTGACCGGGCGCCGTGTTGGCCAAGGGCCGCCTCATCTGCTCACGTTTACGCAGCTGGCCAACAGGATTATCACCTGATACTTTAACCCTGCGTTACCTGTGAACGGATGACACGCTGTCCAAAGCAGAAAGTGACGGAAGCTGACGTTACTTCCTGTGGTACTTTCATCTGACATCACGTGATCATGATAATGTGCAGGTACTGGAAGTGATGTCATCAAGTTCCTGTGCTTCCTGTGCGTTTAGGCGCAGTCGGCGTCAGCTGGCGGCATCTCTGAATAAAGAGTGTCAGTTTGGTTTCACTGCGGACGCGGCGGATGAGCCGGCTGACCTGGATGCCGCCATCACCTACTACCAGCTGGACGACGCCACCGATGCCGTCTTCCCGCCACTGCCGGTGAGAACACGCAGCCTCGTACTCGTCACTGACTGAGATGTGCGGCGAGCACGGTGACAAGATCGTTTACACACTTTGTATGTGGCTTCTCCCACAGGGCCCGGCGGTGGCCCCACCCCCCTCCCTGACAGCACCCCCCCCTCCGGCAGGCCCCGCCTACAGAGTCCAGAGAGGCTCGGGGCCCCTCCCCCCTCCACCTCCACTTGGAAATACCCCCGTCTGCTCATCAGAGGACGAGCAGGAGGACGCTAGCACCGTGGAGGACCAGGGTGAGTACGAGGGACTACACGTATAAATGTTAAAAAAACATTGAAAAACATTTAAATGAATTAAAAAAAAAAACAACTAAAAAACAAACATAAAAAAACCATTTAAAAACATTTAAATGAAAAATTTTAAAAAACCCATTAAAAATAAACATTAAAAACAAAATTTAAAAACATTTTAAAAAATACGCTCTTCTGCCGGCAAAGAAGGAAGTGTGATGGATTGTAACTTTGTGATTCTCGTGTTTCCACCAGCCGAGTACACGGAGGACTACATCTACCTGACCCAAGGTCAGTGACATCATCAGACACACACACACCTGGAAGTGGCTCACACCTGTCCACAGGAAGTGGCTGCGTTCCAAAAGTTGTTCCACTTGCCCCCTCTCACTTCCTCTTGGCCCTTTTGTATTATGTAACAGCTGACGTCGCACGGAGGCCTCTTTCGAAACTGAGGCAAAGCCGGCAGGAGACTGAAATGAAACACACCTGCACTCGTTCACCTTCAGCGTGATGTCACAGGTCGACCAACTAAATTGCAGATTTTTTTTAAGTTTAAAACGATGTTTAAAATGAAAACAAAATACAGCTGTTTAAAGTTGTATTTTCCTAAAGGCAAATATCATAATCATCAGAAATATATATATATAGTCAAAACCTGCAGACTCCTGTCTGTGAGCTGAAGGCGTCTTCTGTTGATATTTGCAAACACAGATAGTCAATCAATTATCAGCTGCATCAGTTTCTGATTTTATAATTTCTGTGTGATCAATATCGCAATTATCATAAATATTATTTTTTATGGGTTATCTTGCAAAACAGCATTTTCCCGTGTATTTACAGATAATGTTGGAAATACAGTCTATGTTAGATATATTAGAGGACCTACACAGACCTCTGTTAGATATATTAGAGGACCTACACAGACCTATGAGATATATTAGAAGTGGAAATGAAAAGCATCAGATGGTGAATGTATCTGAATTAAGATTTGATTTTTTAATTTATTTTCGGGTTTATTCGTCCTCTTCTTCCTCTGTGGTGATACCTCAGCTTTACCGTCTACTCACCGTGGATGTATTTTCTGCATCACATGCATAGCTGCAATGCATTGTGGGTGATATAGATATAGAAGTTCACTTCAGCTTTTCAGACTATTGGATCGACCCTAAAGACGCCAGCGGGGATTCCTCCGAGGGGAAGTGACTCAAGTCTCGATGTGTTTCAGATGAGAGCTATCAGACCTCTGATGTTTACACCACCGCTGACCCCCCCACCACCCAGGTAACACACCCACCAGGTAACACATTCAGAAAAAAATTAAAATTCACCAGAAATCTTAAAGGAAAATGAAGCAAAAACTAAAGAGAAAAATAAATTGCATTTTTTAAAAATTAAACTTTTTTTTCAAGAAAAACTAAATTGCAGATTTTTTTGAAGTTTAAAATGAAAATAAAATACAGCTGTTTAAAGTTGTATTTTCCTAAAGGCAAAATCAACGCTGAGGCTCCGCCCACGCATCATCTGCACACACACACACACACACACACACACAAACAACTAAGATAATAATGACAACAACAATAATATAATACTGTCCAGTGAAGACGACGTGTTGAAGAGCACATGTGATGATCACGTCACATGATCAGTGATGTCATGAGGACAAAATGTGTTATGTTTTATTGTGAAAGGACGAGCAGGAAGGAGGAATTGCTGACTCCCCAACGAGACCAGAGATGAACTACAACTACACACAGCAGGTACACACACACACACACACATACACACACACGCACTTACACAGCAGGTACACACACACACACTTACACAGCAGGTACACACACACACACACACACACACACACAGCAGGTACACACACACACACTTACACAGCAGGTACACACACACACACACACACTTACACAGCAGGTACACACACACACGTACACGTACACACACACACACACACACTCACACAGCAGGTACACACACACACTTACACAGCAGGTACACACACACACACACACAAAGCTGGTACACACACACACACACACACACACAGCAGGTGTACACACACACACAAAGCTGGTACACACACACACACACAGCAGGTACACACACACACACACACACACAGCAGGTACACACACACACACAGCAGGCACACACACACACACAGCAGGTACACACACACACACACAGCAGGTGTACACACACACACAGCAGGTGTACACACACACACACACAGCAGGTGTACACACACACACACACACAGCAGGTACACACACACACACAAAGCTGGTACACACACACACACACAGCAGGTGTACACACACACACAAAGCTGGTACACACACACACACAGCAGGTGTACACACACACACAAAGCTGGTACACACACACACACACACACAGCAGGTGTACACACACACACAAACACACACACAGCAGGTGTACACATATACACAAACACACACACACAGCAGGTGTACACACACACACACAGCAGGTGTACACACACACACACACAGCAGGTGTACACATATACACAAACACACACAGCAGGTACACACACACACACACACACACACACAGCAGGTACACACACACACACACACACACAGCACGTACACACACACACACACAGCAGGTACACACACACACACAGCAGGTACACACACACACACACACAGCAGGTACACACACACACACACACACACACACACACACACACACACACACACACAGCAGGTACACACACACACACACACTTACACAGCAGGTACACACACACACACACATACACAGCAGGCACACACACACACACACACACACACACACACACTCACACAGCAGGTACACACACACACACACACACACACCAAGCACACACACACACACACACAGCAGGTACACACACACACACACACACAGCAGGTACACACACACACACAGCAGGTACACACACACACACACACAGCAGGTACACACACACACACACACAGCAGGTGTACACACACACACGCAGCAGGTACACACACACACACAGCAGGTACACACACACACACACACACACAGCAGGTACACACACACACACACAGCAGGTACACACACACACACACAGCAGGTGTACACATATACACAAACACACACACACACACACAGCAGGTGTACACACACACAGCAGGTGTACACATATACACAAACACACACACAAACGCACACACACACAGCAGGTACACACACACACACACACACACACACACACACACACAGCAGGTACACACACACACACACACAGCAGGTACACACACACACGCAGCAGGTACACACACACACACACACACAGAGCAGGTACACACACATTCACAGAGCAGGTACACACACACACACGCAGCAGGTACACACACACAGAGCAGGTACACACACACACACGCAGCAGGTACACACACACACACGCAGCAGGTACACACACACACACACACACACAGAGCAGGTACACACAAACACATAAGGATCATCACCTCATTATCAGATTCACTACTGTGTGTGTGTGTGTGTGTGTGTGTGTGTGTGTGTGTGTGTGTGTGTTTCAGGTGATAAAGCCGTTAGCAGTGATCTGTTCTTCACCCTCCTCTTCCTCATCCTCGCCCTCCTCACCTTCATCACACGGACCTGCAGCCGCTCACCTGCCGACAGCCACGCACACACAGACACGCCCAGGTACACACACACACACACACACACACACACACACACACACACACACAAACAAACACAAACAGTGTCGTGTGTAACGTGGTGTTTCCTTTTCTCAGTTGCCATGGCGATCCCAGCTGCCTCTCCCTGGTTGATTAATGAGCTGGGCGAACCTCTCTGCACCGTGGTGGCTCCGCCCCCTTACTCCTACGACCCCAACGGAAGCGATTTTCCCAGAGGTCAGAGGTCATCGCCAAACAACTCACTGCTGCTTCCTGCCTCACTTCCTGTCTCTTTAATATTTTGTGTGTGTGTGTGTGTGTGTGTGTGTGTGTGTGTGTGTGTGTGCAGACTGCAGAGTCCTCCAGTATTACTTCAACCTGGGAGTCCAGGTGAGTTTACTCTAACTAACGAGCTACAGACAGGTGACAGTCAGACAGGAAGTGACCGTCTCCCCCCCACAGTGGTACCATCAGAGCTGCTGGCAGCAGCAGCTGTTCCCCCCCCCCTCACCTGACGCCTCCTACCCCTACCAACACTACAGCCCCTACCTGAGCCAGGAGCCCCCCCCACACGGTAAGGCACTCCCTCTTTCACAGTAAGAGTCCTGTTACAACCACCCAGACTTTCACAGTAAGAGTCCTGTTACAACCACCCAGACTTTCACAGTAAGAGTCCTGTTATAACCACCCAGACTTTCACAGTAAGAGTCCTGTTATATCCATTTAGTTGAACAGGGAAGCAGCAGGAAGGTAGAATGTCTCCCTCCTGTGGACTGTCTTACCTGTCCTGGTCGTCTGTCCCCAGCTGTCCCCCCTTCGTACCCGGAGACGACCCGAGGCCCCCATCAGCCACCCTCCTCTTACCCAGAATCCAGCAGGGCAGGAGACGGACAGACAGAGGGACACACTGGCGGTCAGTAATCAGTGGAGACACACACACACGAACACACACACACACACACGCACACACCACAATCGTTGGTGATTTAAAAAAAATAAAATAATCATCAGATTTTTTTAAACGGAAAAACAGTCAAATTTTGAACGAAAAAACAAAGATGGCAGACATTTTTAACAATGTCCTGACGACTCTCCACCCAACAGGAAGTCTGTCATTTTAAACGGTCTTGTAATTTGCTGTATCTCCTCCATCAGGTCCCGCCCCCTCCATGGACCCCCTCCTCGTCTGTCAGCCCCGCCCCTGCAGGCCCCGCCCCTCCTCTGCTCACCTGTACCTGGATCAAATGCCCTCCCCCCCACTGCTGCACCTGCCGATGAAGCTCCACCCCGGCTGCCTACCTGCCCTCTGCCCCTCCCCTCCTCCCCTCCTCCTCCTCACCTCTCCCACCACTCTTCCTATCACACCTGCCCCCCCTCCCCCACTGGGGCGCTGCCGACAGGGGCCACACCGCACGTGTTTACTGCCCAGCCCCCAGCCCCGCCCACATGGTGGGTTACATCACTGCCCCGCCCCATCACACGTCCCCCACTACCCTCCCCTCCCTCTAAGACCCCCTAACCTGTTCTTTTGTTAGCTTGTGGCTAACAGTGCTTATGGTGCTAACAGTGCTAAAGTTGCTAATGGTGCTAACAGTGCTAAAGTTGCCAATTATACTTACAGTACTAATGGTGCTTACAGTGCTAATGGTGCTAACAGTGCTAAAGTTGCCAGTTGTACTTATAGTGCTAATGGTGCTAACAGTGCTAACGGTGCTAACAGTGTTAACGGTGCTAACAGTGCTGACAGTGCTGATGTTGCCGGCATGGTTTCAGTTTTGTGTTTGATGATCTTCTCAACCAGCCAATCAGAGCGAGGGGGGTGTGGCCAGTCCCTGTTTATGATGGGATGTATTTGTGTTGAAGTTTGTTCAAACTGGTTTGTTTTTGTTTCCGGATGAATAAAGTTTGACTCACCAGCAGAACACGATGCTTTTGAGGGTCACATGATCCCGCTCTGATTTTACCAATGCGTTTTCACGTGTTCATGTTGTCATGTGTCCATGCTTTCATGCATTCATGGTTCACACGTGTTTATGTTGTCATGTCTTCATGTGTTCATGTTTGTGTTTGGGCTGCTGGCTTCTGGCTGCATTGTCGTCATGACAACATGAATGTCTGTGTCCGTCATCAGAGTTTGGTTTGTCCTCTCTGGGTTCCCATAGAAACGTGGGGGTGCATCATGGCGGTCTCTGTAGAAGAGGGTCTGCTCTCAGTGTTGATAAAAACAGAAAAACGCTACACTCAGATTCACTTCAGCGCACTGAAGGAGCTTCAGCTGAGTCTCTGAGTCTTTGTGTCTTTGAGTCTCTATCTTAAAGCCTTTGTGCCTAAATGTTGTTGTGCCTTTGAGTCCTTGTGTCTTAGATCTTTGAGCTCTGTCGCTGGTTGTGGTCTGCGCAGAGGTCGGGGTGAAACAGACCGAAGCTCATGTTTGACCTCACGTGTGCTGTTTCTTACAGACCGCTCCAAACAAACCTTTATTTAAACACAGTGTGAACGCCCTGATGTCATGCAGCGCTCCGACTTAAACAGCGCAGGTTTATTCAAAGAGCTTTACTGGCATCATGGGAAACACGCTTAAATGAACCAAACACACGTGAAAAGTAAACACATTTATTTGCCCACCAATCAGAAAACACCTGTGAGCCGTGTCGCACCGCTTCACAGAAATATGCTGTTCAAACAGGAAACAACAAAACGCTGCAAAACGTTTTCATACCGAACGTTCGCCTGGCTATGCTAACAGGCTTGCAGACAGGAACATCGTCGTCCCGTAAGACGTTGACTGCAGAGTCCTGTGACACGTCGTCATGGTAACAGCTCCGCAGGGATGTCCACAGTCCAGAGGTCGCGACCCCCCCGAACGCTCAGGGGCTCCTTCAGCCAGCGAGGGTTGGACAGGTGAGTCAGGTGTTTCTCCTGCAGACCAATCAGAACAGCTGACTGCTCCAGCTGCTGTAGCTCCTCCCCCTGCAGGGAGGCGGGGCACTGCCACGACCTGCCCACATCCACCAATCCTGAAAGAGGTTCACAGGTGAGGCCTTCAGGTACACCCAGGCAGGCAATTATGGTGGCCCAGAGTGTCAAAACACCAACATTTCAGTTAACACTTCAGCATTTCAGAAAACACTTCAGCATTTCAGAAAACAATGAAATGTTGATGTGTTTTGACATTGTTTCCCACCTGCCACCACGCTGCGGCCAAAGCGCTCTCCAGACTGCAGCAGCGTTTGGATCTGGACGCCGTTCATCCCCAGCGGACCACTAAGCACCGCCCTCCACTCCTCGCCCTCCCAGTCCTGCCAGGCGATGTGGACCGCCAGAGTCTGGCCCTCCAGTGGGGCCAGCAGGGGCCTCCAGCGGCTCTCCACCGTCTTCACGCCATCCAGAACCAGACCGGCGTACGGCTGCCGGAACGACAGGCACCACACCTGCATCGTCGTGTCTGCCAAACGAACGAACCCAGAGGTCAAAGGTCAGCACTGTGAATGCAGAGGACTCTGAGCCGCCAAACTGTACCTTTACAAAAATCACACCCATTAACCTTTGAAACCTGCATCAGCGTCCCTGACATCAGTGTCCCTTTGTCCCTGACATCAGCGTCCCTGACATCAGTGTCCCTTTGTCCCTGACAACAGTGTCCCTGACATCAGTGTCCCTTTGTCCCTGACATCAGTGTCCCTGACAACAGTGTCCCTGACGTCAGTGTCCCTTTGTCCCTGACGTCAGTGTCCCTTTGTCCCTGACGTCAGTGTCCCTTTGTCCCTGACAACAGTGTCCCTGACATCGGTGTCCCTGACAACAGTGTCCCTTTGTCCCTGATATCAGTGTCCCTTTGTCCCTGACATCAGTGTCCCTTTGTCCCTGACATTGGTGTCCCTGACATCGGTGTCCCTGACAACAGTGTCCCTTTGTCCCTGACAACAGTGTCCCTGACATCAGTGTCCTTTTGTCCCTGACGTCAGTGTCCCTTTGTCCCTGACATCAGTGTCCCTGACATTGGTGTCCCTGACATTGATGTCCCTGACATTGGTGTCCCTGACAACAGTGTCCCTTTTTCCCTGACATCAGTGTCCCTTTGTCTCTGACAAAAGTGTCCCTTTGTCCCTGACATTGGTGTCCCTGACATCAGTGTCCCTGACATCAGTGTCCCTGACAACAGTGTCCCTTTGTCCCTGACATCAGTGTCCCTTTGTCCCTGACATCAGTGTCCCTGACAACAGTGTCCCTTTGTCCCTGACAATAGTGTCCCTGACATCAGTGTCCCTTTGTCCCTGACATCAGTGTCCCTGACAACAGTGTCCCTTTGTCCTTGACAACAGTGTCCCTGACATTGGTGTCCCTGACATTGGTGTCCCTGACATCGGTGTCCCTTTGTCCCTGACAACAGTGTCCCTGACATCAGTATCCCTTTGTCCCTGACATCAGTGTCCCTTTGTCCCTGACAACAGTGTCCCTGACAACAGCGTCCCTGACATCAGTGTCCCTTTGTCCCTGACAACAGTGTCCCTGACAACAGCGTCCCTGATATCAGTGTCCCTTTGTCCCTGACATCAGTGTCCCTTTGTCCCTGACAACGGTGTCCCTGACAACAGTGTCCCTGTGCTGCATTCACACACCACTTACAAGGAGGGTAACTTCTGATATACGCGAAATAAGAACGAATCAGAAAACGATGAAATAACCTCAGAAAAAAATTATCAAGACGTCAAACCAATATTATAATTATAAAAGGCAAAAGTGATTAATAATCACCTTTTATTTTTATTTTTTTTGGTCATTCCCTGTTTTTTTTCTACTTTTTGGATACTTTTCAGGTAATTTTCTTGTAATTTTGACTAATTTCTTGCTAATTTTTGGGTCTTCATTAGTTTTCGACCTCGGTCTGTCCGAACGAGTTCGTCAATAAAACGAGTCGAATCAGAGACAATAAAGTGATGCTGAACATCTGATGTTTCTGCAGAGACACAGACAGAGACACACGGAGACAGAGACACATGGAGACAGAGACACACAGAGAGACAGAGACACACGGAGACAGACAGAGACACACTGAGACAGAGACAAGGAGACAGAGAGACACTGAGAGAGAGACGCAGAGACAAGGAGACAGAGACACACTGATCTGTCTGACCTGACTGTCCTCAGTGTGTCTCTGTGTGTCTCTCAGTCTGTCCTCACTCTGTCCTCAATGTGTCTCTCAGTCTGTCCTCAGTGTGTCTGTCAGCCTGTCCTCAGTGTGTCTCTCAGTCTGTCCTCAGTGTGTCTCTCAGTCTGTCCTCACTCTGTCCTCAATTTGTCTCTCAGTCTGTCCTCAATGTGTCTCAGTCTGTCCTCAGTGTGTTGTCAGTCAATGTGTCTCTCAGTCTGTCCTCAGTGTGTCTCTCAGCCTGTCCTCAGTGTGTCTCTCAGTCTGTCCTCAGTGTGTCTCTCAGTCTGTCCTCAGTGTGTCTCTCAGCCTGTCCTCAGTGTGTCTCTCAGTCTGTCCTCAGTGTGTCTCTCAGTCTGTCCTCGGTGTGTCTCTCAGTCTGTCCTCAGTGTGTCTCTGTGTGTCTCTCAGTCTGTCCTCACTCTGTCCTCAATGTGTCTCTCAGTCTGTCCTCAGTGTGTCTCTCAGTGTGTCTTTCAGTCTGTCCTCACTCTGTCCTCAATGTGTCTCTCAGTCTGTCCTCAGTGTGTCTCTCAGCCTGTCCTCAGTGTGTCTCTCAGCCTGTCCTCAGTGTGTCTCTCAGTCTGTCCTCAGTGTGTCTCTCAGTGTGTCTCTCAGCCTGTCCTCAGTGTGTCTCTCAGTCTGTCCTCAATGTGTCTCTCAGTCTGTCCTCAGTGTGTCTCTCAGTCTGTCCTCAATTTGTCTCTCAGTCTGTCCTCAGTGTGTCTCTCAGTGTGTCTTTCAGTCTGTCCTCACTCTGTCCTCAATGTGTCTCTCAGTCTGTCCTCAGTGTGTCTCTCAGTCTGTCCTCAGTGTGTCTCTCAGTCTGTCTCTCAGTCTGTCCTCAGTGTGTCTCTCAGCCTGTCCTCAGTGTGTCTCTCAGCCTGTCCTCAGTGTGTCTCTTAGTCTGTCCTCAGTGTGTTGTCAGTCAGTGTGTCTCTCAGCCTGTCCTCAGTGTGTCTCTCAGTGTGTCTCTCAGTCTGTCCTCAGTGTGTCTCTCAGTGTGTCTCTCAGTCTGTCCTCAGCCTGTCCTCAGTGTGTCTCTCAGTCTGTCCTCAGTGTGTCTCTCAGTCTGTCCTCAGTGTGTCTCTCAGTGTGTCTCTCAGCCTGTCCTCAGTGTGTCTCTCAGTCTGTCCTCAGTGTGTCTCTCAGTGTGTCTCTCAGCCTGTCCTCAGTGTGTCTCTGTCTGTCCTCAGTGTGTCTCTCAGTGTGTCTCTCAGTCTGTCCTCAGTGTGTCTCTCAGTGTGTCTCTCAGCCTGTCCTCAGTGTGTCTCTGTCTGTCCTCAGTGTGTCTCTCAGTGTGTCTCTCAGTCTGTCCTCAGTGTGTCTCTCAGTGTGTCTCTCAACCTGTCCTCAGTGTGTCTCTCAGTCTGTCCTCAGTGTGTCTCTCAGCCTGTCCTCAGTGTGTCTCTCAGTGTGTCTCTCAGTCTGTCCTCAGCCTGTCCTCAGTGTGTTTCTCAGTCTGTCCTCAGTGTGTCTCTCAGTGTGTCTCTCAGTCTGTCCTCAGCCTGTCCTCAGTGTGTCTCTCAGTCTGTCCTCAGTGTGTCTCTCAGTGTGTCTCTCAGTCTGTCCTCAGTGTGTCTCTCAGTCTGTCCTTAGTGTGTCTCTCAGCCTGTCCTCAGTGTGTCTCTCAGTGTGTCTCTCAGCCTGTCCTCAGTGTGTCTCTCAGTCTGTCCTTAGTGTGTCTCTCAGTGTGTCTCTCAGCCTGTCCTCAGTGTGTCTCTCAGTCTGTCCTTAGTGTGTCTCTCAGTGTGTCCTCAGCAGGGGGCGTCACTGAGACCTGCTCACATTCTCACAGGAGAAGAAGAACAGACCCGCAGTGCGCATGTGCGTCATAACAACCTGTTCGGGTCGCCGCCATGGTCTCTGTCCCCGCGGTTGCCCCCGTTGCTGTCTCTGTCCCCGCGGTTGTCCCCGTTGCTGTCTCTGTCCCCGCGGTTGCCCCCGTTGCTGTCTCTGTCCCCGCGGTTGCCCCCGTTGCTGTCTCTGTCCCCGCGGCTGTCCTCGCTGCTGTCTCTGCTCCCGGTCTCCGCGCTGAGTGAGAACGTGTCCTCGGGATGTGGACAGTGTCCCTCCGGAGGCTCCGGTCCCTCGGCGGGTCCCCGGCTGTCCTCTCCGCGCGCTCCCTCAGCTGCTCTCCTCCGCCGGAAGTGCCCGCTGAACGGGTCCGCAGCAGCTTCCTGGACTTCTTCCGGCGGAGACATGGACACTTGCTGGTCCCGTCGTCCCCGGTCCGACCCCGAGGAGACCGCAGCCTGCTGTTTGTCAACGCCGGCATGAACCAGGTCAGTCCAGACCCGGTCCGTCCCGTAAGCTAGCGGCTAACAGCTAACTGTTTCAAAACAAGAGTCCTCTAAATTTGCACAGTGCTGAAGCGCAGTTTCACGGGATTTAGGGACTGTTCGGTATTTATGAGAGCGGAGGGGGCGGTGCAGATGATGTTTGAATCTCTGAGGAGGGACAGACAGCTACAAAGAGCAAGACTTTGGATTATTTTACTGCATTATAAAAACAATCTGTGGGTTTGCAGTTGTTTTCTCTTAAAATTAATGTGGCTTTTTCTTTTTTTAAATTTTTTTTGTTTTTTTCTCCTTAAAAACATAGTCAATTTTTCTTTTTATTTTATTATTAATATATATGTATATATTGTTTTTTGGTGATTTTTTTCCTCCACTGTCAGAACAGGAAATGACACAAATAGCACTTCCTGTTTCCTGTTGTTTGTGTCGAAGGTAACGTGTGTTTTTATGTCAGTGTTGCAACATTTAAAGATTCAATCATTTTAGAAGTAGCTGTATTTACATGCACTATTGATTTATTCTGTCAAAATGGGACATAAACTCCGTCCATGTAGCCCAGAGACATCGGATCATTAAAAAAAACAAAATCATTTTGAACAACTGTCACACACGCCAACATTCATAACTTCCCTCTGAAGAATATAACACGGCATTTTACTGCAGTCAGCTTTAATATGAACTGATAACTGGATATTTTATATGACACAGAAGCTCATGTGTCTGTCTGTGCAGTGAACCTGTCGATCTTTAGTACAGATATAAGCCAAACCAGAACCCAGAACCCAGAACCCAAACCCCAAAACCCAAACCAGAACACAACACGCCTCTCGTGTATGTCAACACACTCATTTATCAGCCAGAAACTGTAAACAGAGATTATTGTTGGGATCATGTGGGACAAACTCTTCTGTGCAGGTGGATCAGGTGCAGGTGGATCGGGTGCAGGTAGATCAGGTGCAGGTGGATCAGGTGCAGGTGGATCAGGTGCAGGTGATTGTTGATCCAGATGAACAGGTGATGTGATGAGGATCTGACAAGTGGATTGGGTGCAGGGCTGCAGAGAGCAGGATCATTGGGAGCAGGATTATTGCCGGCTTTGCAATGGTGACATTTTTATCTTCTGAAATGTGCGAATCGAAGCCTTTAATCGTTTTGGTAAACTACACGGACTCTTTTCAAATTAAAGCTTTAAAATCGTACTTTTTTTTTTTTTTCTAACTCATATTTTATTGATTTTCTCATTTAAACAACACAATACATATAGAACATAGTGTCAGTGGAATCACTTTCAGTCTTTATGATGTTTTTTGTAGACAGTCCATTTTTCCCATCTGCTTTCGCATAATGATTGTTGTAGTTTTATAATATGCGTGAGTCTCTCCATAACGTGTATCTCATCAATGATTTCCATCCAGTTCTTCCGAGTAGGGGGGTCTTCTTTATGCCATTTCCTTGTGATGGCTTTTTTTGAAGCCGCCAGTAAAATCTTGATCAGATACCAGTCTTTGTCTTGAATGCTTTCTCGAGTTACATTTCACAAGTATAGTACAGTGCATGTTTTAGGCAGTTCATAGCCTAATATCTTTTTCATCTCTTTCCACACATCATCCCAGTATCTTGTAATTTTGGTACAATGCCAAAAAACGTGTATGACCCACATTCTGTTCCCCACACAGTCTCCAGCAGAGTTGTTGAGTAGGTGATCGTCCCTTTTGCGTTTTCGGTGTGATGAAAAATCTCACAATGTTTTTCCAGCAAAATTCTTTCCATGTTCTGGAATTACTAGTTGTTTGCTGTGTTTTAAATATATTATACCACATATCGTCAGTTATTACTTCCTTTAGTTCTTTCTCCCACTTGTCTCTTATGTATAAAGTTGAAGTGTTTCTGTTTGCTACCATACCTTGGTATAATTCAGATATTACTCTTCCAAATTGGTTCTTGTGTGTATTACATAGAGTCACAATCACTTTATTTGGTTCACCTGGGAGGTTTGGCTTTATTTCTTTATTAAAGTAGTCTCTGACTTGTAAATACATGTAAAAATCTTGATGCTCTGATCCATATTCCCTTCTTAATTTAGGAAAGCTTTTGATTTCTCTTTTTTCAATTACTGTATCTAATATATTTAGGCCCCTATTTGCCTATTGTTTAAATTTCTGGTTCAGAGTCCCTAGTTTGAAATTAGTGTCATAGGCCATCCAATTCAAAACTTTTATCTAATTTTCCAGTCTGTACTTCTTTACTACTTTGAACCAAATCTCCAAGGTGAATTTGGTGATTGGATCCAGCTTTCCTTCTTTTTGTTTGAAGATATTTCTATTAGCAATCATACTCTGCACATGACAGTTCTCTATATTTAACTCTATCTCCTTCCATCTTGTGGCACAGTTTGTTGCACACCAGCATATCAACGGCCGGAGCTGTGCAGCATAGTAATATTCTTTAAGGTTTGGCAGCGCCAATCCTCCCCCATCTTTAGATATTTGAAGTGTTGTATATTTAATTCTTGGTTTGCATCCCTTCCAAATAAATCTTGAAATTTTTTTGTCCCACTCTATAAATTGTGAGGGAGGGATCGGCACTGGCAAACACTGAAGTAGATACAAAATTCTTGGCAACACGTTCATCTTGATAATTTCTATTCTTGAGCTAAAATCTAACATCAGAACTTCCCATCTTTCCATATCCTTTAAGATTTCTTGATTTAGAGGTTTGTAATTTATTTCATATAATTCAGATAGATTTTTTGTGATTTTTATTCCTAAATAATGGATGGATTTTTTGTCCCATTTGAAACTATATCTTTGTTGAATTTCTATAGATGGGGAGTAATTAATGGACAAGATTTGTGTTTTTTCAACATTTAATTTATATCCAGACAGGTGCCCATAGAATTCTATGGGCACCTGAATTCTAAAAAAACCAGACTCCAGCCTACCAAAATTGATGACCTTATCATCAATTTTGGTAGGCTGGAGTCTGTTTTTTTAAAATATAAAAGACGTCATCCGCGAACAGCCCAATTTTGTGTTCCGTATCTCTTATATTTATTCCCTCTATTTCCTCTTTTTGCCTCACTGCTTGAGCTAGAGGTTCAATAAAGATTGCGAATAGGGTGGGGGAGAGACAGCACCCCTGTCTAGTGGACCTTTCTAACTTGAACCACTTAGTAAGACTGCCATTTACTTTTATTCTTGCTATTGGGTCCTGATACAGTGTTCTAACACATGAAACAGACTCTGGTTTGAAGCCAAATTTCTCCAAGCAAAGATCCAAGACTCTCCAGCTAACGCTATCAAAGGCTTTTTCAGCATCTAAGCTTATTAATATGGCACTTTCTCCTTTTTTTTGTACTTCTTCTATTATATGCAATGTCTGTCTTATATTGTCCTGGGTCTGTCGCCCTTTAATGAAGCCAGATTGATCTTCACTTATTAGCTCTGTCATGAAGGTTTCAAATCTGTTGGCTTAAATCGACGTGTATATATCTTGTAATCACAATTTAGTATCGATATTGGTCTATAATTTTTACAGTATTCCTTGTTTTTACCTTCCTTGGGATAACAGTGATAATGGCCTCTTTCCATGAGGGGGGGAGTATGCCTTTTTTTATTGTCTGATTCAATGACGCTAATAATAGCGGGTTTAGTTCCTTTCTAAAAGTCACTTCCTGGGGCTTTATTTGATTTCAATTTCTTAATGGCGTTTTCTAATTCTTTTTCTGTAATCTGTGAACATATTAAAGTATTTTGTGATTCCCCTATTGTTGGAAGGTCCAATGAATTTAAAAATGTTTTTATTGTCTCATCATCTGCAGCAACAGGTTGAGAGTGAAGGCTTTTATAGTATTCTTCAAATTTTTCAAATCATTCAATCATCATCAATTTTCAATCTCCTCTGGTTTAAATACTAATGAGTTTGTTGTAGGTTCTCTAATTCTATGAATTGTGTTGAGTTGTTGTTTATTTCTTAAGCGCCTGGCTAACGATTTAGTTGCTTTTGGTCCTCCTTCATAATAAGTTTGTTTAAGAAAAATCTAAGTTTCTTTTCTACTTCTTTCCCTAATATTTCATCAATTTTTTTCTTGGCTTCTTTAATTTGACTGTATGTCTCTGGATCATTTGTGTTTTTACGTTTTTGTTCTAATGTTTTAAGCTTTTCAATCTTTTCCTGAAAGTCCTTAGCCCTTTTTTTTTAATATAAGAGGCGTAGGATATTAGTTTGCCCCTCTTTACTGTTTTTATAGCATCCCACAAAATAGTGGGATCTACCTCTCCATTATCGTTCTCTTTTCTGTATGCGTTTATGTCCCTCTTTAATGCTTCTACCAGCGTTGTGTCATTTAATAGGTCAAGATTTAGTCGCCAGGTTGTATTCTTTTTTCTTTTATTTAAATTTAATGTCAGATATAGGGTACAGTGATCTGACAGGTCTGCTACTCCTATCTTACATTCTACCACCCTAAATCTGTCCTCAGAGCTCATAAAAAAATAATCAATTCTCGTGTGTACCAGATGGGGAACGGAATAGTATGTATAATCTCTCTCTAATGGGTGAGTTTCTCTCCAAACATCTATTACTCCTAATTCTGTTAATGTTGTATTTATATAACGAGCCAGTTGTATTTTACTACTTTTTTTGGTACTAGTTGTGTCCAAGTTATGATTCAATACAAGGCTCCAATCCCCTCCACAGATCAGTATTCCCTCAGTTTCAAGGGAGATAATGTCAAACAAAATTTTGTAAAAATGTTTATCAGATTCTGGTGGCGCGTATATATTGATTAATGTGACCATTTGGTCTTCCAGTCTCCCCTTTACGATAATGTATCTGCCTTCTTTATCATTTGTTTCTTTTAGAATCTCAAATCTTATCTTGTTGGAGATTAAAATTGCAACCCCCTTTTTACTAGCCCTTCTTAATGAGCTTTTAAAAGTATTTCTAAATCCCAGATTCTTTAGTTTCTGATGTTCCTGTGGAGAAAGGTGAGTCTCTTGCAAATACATGATCTGTGTTTTCACTGTTTTAAACTTTGTAAGAACCTTACCCCTTTTTATCGTGTTATTAAACCCATTCACGTTAAGAGAGGCTATTTTCAGATGGTTAATTTGCATTTTTTCCATCACTTTTACACTTCTTTGTGCTTCTGGCACTAACAACATATTGAACTATAAGAACCCTAACATCAAAACCAAGAACATACTTCTGATACCATGTGGGTCCTTCTTCTGGTCCCAATGTCCCGTTGGTAGGAGAGGGGAAAGACCTCCTAGCAAGGGAGGGCCCCTCAGGAGAGGAAGATGCTGACTCTTCCATGAGTCCTCCTTTCCTTCTAATTAAGTCCAACTTTAATCATTATATTTTTCTGCCAGTCATGTTTTTCAAATATCACAGTTTGTATGTATTGGGAGGTAGACTGCAATTTTGCATCAAATTGCTGTATTCAGATAAAATTTAATTAAATAAAATTGTCCTGTGACCTATCCAGTTGGTAAAATCAAGAAAAAAATTTAAAAAAAATAAAATTAAGGAAAAATAAATAATGTCACAGCTTTAAAAAGGTGCTTATAAACAAAAACATATCTTCTTTACAGCATATTGTTATTTTTTGTTAATGTTTCTTGTTTTCAAATGTCATATTCATTATATGTCCTACTTACATCTACCTCCCGTTTTTCCTGGTTGTCTGTATTATCTCCGAAACTCCTGGAGCTCCTCTCTTGACCTCTGTCTCACGTCGTACTGCTCTGCTGATCCCCTGACTTTTTGCCAATGGAAGGCTCCTTGAATTCGGTTCTCCACCGAGTCCTCTTCCTCGTTGTCTCTCATCCGAACGACGATTCCACGCTTCTCCATCTCGCTCACTGCTTCCCGTGCACTGCTGTAGATTTTAGGGCCGTCTGACCAATGTATTTTAATCCTAGTCAGCGGAGTCTGGAACTTGATCCCCTTTTCTTTTAGCACCTTTTTTATTTCTGCATCGGCTTTGCGTTTTTGTACCACCTCGTTTGCATAGTCATGGTCGTAAAAATATAGGCTTGCCGTCTATTTTTATCCGCTTCTGCCATGCTTTCTTGAGTATCATTTCCTTCGTGTCAAATTGGAGAAAGTTGACAATTATGGATCGTGGTGTCGCTCCGGGTCTGGGCCTTCCCACCGTTGCTCTGTGTGCACGCTGGATCAGCAGGTGTGTCTCCTCCGGCAGTGCCAACTCTCTCCTCAACAGGTTCTCCACAAAGTGGGGCACCGAGTCGCCTTCTGCACCTTCTGGGACTCCGAAAATATGCACATTATTTCTTCGCGACCTTCCCTCCAAGTCAGTCAATTTTTCTTTAAGATTTCTCTGTTCTTTCAGTGCTGTTAGTAGGGCTTCTTTAGCCTCGATGTTCCACTCCTCAAGTTCTCTGATGTGTGACTGTGCCTCTGTGATGCTCTGTTTATGCTCCTGTAGCTCCTTGCTGTTTGCCGACAATTTACTGTCAATTTGTTCCTTGAAGACGTTGACCTCTTGTCTGAAGTCGGCTTTGAATTCCTCCTTAAAAGTGGTTAGCTCGTTTTTCATTTCTTGTTTGAGCTCTCGTATCTCCTTTGTTATGCTAGTTAGCTCCTTGTGCAGTGACACGGTGTTAGCTCTTAGCATCTCCTCGTCGACTGACTTCTCCTCCATAGTGAGCTCCTCTTGTGCTTTGTTTCGGAGTTTTCATGTCTGTCGTTTACTGCGTCTAGTTTCCCCACTCATCACACGGTTTATTTAGCTTGAAATTCAGTTTCTTCCTGTTTGTGGGAAAAAAAAAAAAAAAAAAAATCGTACATTTTAAATCAGTTTCAAACTCCATGCGCTCAGAAATATGCGCAGTGTCTGATCCTCTGCAGCTCCGTCTCTTCACAGTGCTGCTTATGTCTTATGTCTTATGAGAAGTGTTATGTCTGGATTGGACAGGGACTACTTCTGCCTCCTCGATGTCCTGCAGCTTCTTGTTGGCAGCATGTAACTCTCTCTTTTAATCACATATTGAGACACTGCACGCCATTAATTACGCCTTTGTGTAATAACTTTGAGGAAATGTCTATATATCTAGTCAGTATTTCTCTCTTTCTACCTACAGCCAAATCATTCAACAAAATTCGTAATTAGTGACTCGTAGATGTTATGATTTCATTTTAGGTGGTTGACAAGAGGTCTGTATTTATACATATAATACACATAGGTATACTGCATATTCATAGTCTACTTAACATCAGCCGCTTTTCAGCCACGCACACGTCACAGACAGTAATTCATGAATGAGTGGACTTCATAAACTTTATAGTATTTAAAACTGACACATTAACGCTCTACAATATTTTCCCAATGATGCCATCTCACACTGTTAAGCTGCAGCTGCTGGATTACATTTATTTTTAAAGATCGCCTCCTCAGGCTGAACACAGTCAGGCTGAACACACTCAGGCTGAACGCCTCCTCAGGCTGAACACCTCCTCAGGCTGAACACACTCAGGCTGAACGCCTCCTCAGGCTGAACGCCTCAGGCTGAACGCCTCCTCAGGCTGAACGCCTCCTCAGGCTCAACACACTCAGGCTGAATGTCTCCCCAGGCTGAACACACTCAGGCTGAACGCCTCCTCAGGCTGAACACTCAGGCTGAACGTCTCCTCAGGCTGAACACAGTCAGACTGGATGTAAAGATGATAAAAATTGATGATCTTTGTGAGCTGAAGCTGATCAGTTGCTCTGAACCAAAAACTCTGAGGCTCAGTCAGCGGTCTGGATCAGGCTTAAACTGGGTCCTGGTTTTCATCTGTAGTCCCTTTACTGATATCAATGGCGTCCTAGAATTTAAAAGAAGGAAACTGTATGAAGTGTCAACACACTGAGGACTCTGAATTTTGTCTGTGACTTGTTTTTTAATTTTTAAGATGACAGAAAATAAAAATGAGAAACAGGACACTGAACGCAGATCTGATATCAGACCACTTGAAAGTCAGGTCATGCTCTGTTTTTTGGTTTCAGTTCAAACCGATCCTGTTGGGCACCGCCGACCCTCGCAGCCCGATGGCCTCGTATCGGCGAGTCGTCAACAGTCAGAAGTGTGTGCGCGCCGGCGGCAAACACAACGACCTGGAGGATGTGGGCCGAGACCATTCCCACCACACCTTCTTTGAGATGCTTGGGAACTGGTCCTTCGGAGACTACTTCAAGGTGAGGGGGGACTTCCTGTCTGTGGGGTAGGGGACTTCCTGTCTGCAAGGCGGGGCAGCACAGCGCCACACTGATGTTGTTGTTGTTTTTGTTGTTTTCAGGAGGAGGCGTGCAGCATGGCGTGGAGTCTCCTCACAGAGCATTATGGGATACCTGCAGATAGACTGTACGTGTCGTACTTTGTGGGCGACGCTGACTCGGGGCTGGCAGCTGACGAGGAGACTCGACAGATCTGGTTGGAGGTCGGGTGAGTTCTCAGCTTATTTTGTCTGCTGATTGGTCCACTGTCTGAACACCTGCCGCAGGTGAGACTGATGGTCCAGTCAGTGACCAGAGCCTCCGTGTCCTCCTCAGCGTGCCTCCTGCTCGCATCCTGCCCTTCGGGCTGAAGGAGAACTTCTGGGAGATGGGGGACATTGGCCCCTGTGGCCCCTGCACCGAGATTCACTACGACCACGTGGGAGGACGCGACGCCGCGGCACTCGTCAACGCCGACAGTCCCGAGGTGGTCGAGATCTGGAACATAGTCTTCATGCAGTACAACAGGTGCAAACATACCTAGACCAGGACCCCCAAACCTGGCCAGGGGCGCCATGTTCCTGTGATTTTACGATCTGAGGGTCTGGGCCCTCTGTGCTGATGGGGTTTTCTGCTCTCTGATTCGACAAAAGCTGTTCCGTGTCAGTCACGTATGTTTATGGGGAAAAAGAAAATGTTTGGAGGGGCTGAATGTCAGTGTGTGCTGGTTAAACTGGTCAGTTCCCAGTGTGATTGTGTGTGTGTGTGTGTGTGTGTGTGTGTGTGTGTGTGTGTGTGTGTGTGTGTGTGTGTGTGTGTGTGTGTGTCAGGGAGCTGGACCACAGTCTGCAGCTGCTGCCCCAGTTCAGTGTGGACACTGGGATGGGACTGGAGAGACTGGTATGCGTCCTGCAGGGGAAGAGGTCAAACTACGACACCGACCTGTTCACACCACTGCTGCACGCCATCCACCAGGTACACGCACGCACACACACACACACACACACACACACACACACACACACACACACACACACACACAGAGCAGGTAGTCACTCCAGGTGCGTGAGGTGTGACTGACAGCCTGCTGTTGTCATGGCGATGTGTCTGTCCTCAGAGGTCAAAGGTCAGGCCGTACGGCGGCAGGACAGGCGCAGCAGATGAGGGGAGGGTGGACATGGCGTACCGTGTGGTGGCCGACCACGTGCGAACTTTGTCGGTGTGCATCGCTGACGGCGTGTATCCAGGCATGTCAGGAGCAGAGTGAGTCCTCCACCAATCAGCTGGCGGATAACCATGATTACCTGTTGGTTTGTTTGTTTGTTTATCTGTGTGTGTGTGTCTGTGTCTGTGTCTGTTTCTGTGTGTGTGTGTGTCAGGTTGGTGCTGAGGAGGATCCTGCGGCGGGCAGTTCGGTTCTGTGTCGAGGTCCTTCAGGCTCCTCCGGGAGCGCTGGCCAGCCTGGTTCCCACCGTCACACATATACTGGTAAACTACAACTCCCACAATCCCCCCTGAACAAACACAAACACAGGCACGCAAGAAGATTAGTGACGTGGACCAGTAATTAATGGATTGATTGATTGATTGATTGATCCCGCTCTCTGCGTTGTCAGGGTGACGTGTATCCTGAGCTCCACAGGGAGGCCGACAGGGTGAGTAACATTACGCCGTCTGCTCCTTCGTACGCTCATTTCACAGATAGCAATTTGAAGGCCTGGAAAAGTTTTAAAAAACTAAATACACTCTGAGGGTTTTAGAAAAGCGTGAAAAGGTTTATTGGTAAAACTGCATGAGTCCTGTCAGAAGATGTGAGTCGGGATCAGCTGGATTCAGATCAGGTCCAGTTGCTCCTCTGGATGTTTTTGGGTGACAGCAAGTTGTTGTATGTTCTTTCAGATTGTGGACGTCATCAACGAGAACGAGGCTCATTTCCTGTCATCTCTGCAGCAGGGCAGCCGGCTGATCCAACGCACGCTCAGCAGGAAGGACTACAAACATGGAGTCTTCCCTGGTCAGTTTCTCCCATCAGCCACCTGGACAGGAAGCAGGCGGCAAGATTTTAGTTTTATTTAACCAGGAACAGTCCGACTGAGATTTAAAAACCTGTTTATCAGGGAGTCGAGGCCGAGACAGCAGTGCCGCAAGTTTCACAAAAAAAACAACAAACGGAAAACACGAGTGAGAAACACTAAACACTAAAACATGTTCACACAAAACCACGTTCAGCAGATGGACGTTCGGCAGACAGACGTTCGGCAGTCGGACGTGCGGCAGACGGACGTTCGTCAGACGGACGTTCGTCAGACGGACGTTCGGCAGTCGGATCTTCAGCAGACAGATTAGCAGACAGACGTTCGGCAATCGGACGTTCGGCAGTCGGACGTTCGGCAGTCGGACGTTCGGCAGACGGATGTTCGGCAGACGGACGTTCGGCAGTTGGACGTGTGGCAGACGGACATTCGGCAGACGGACGTTCGGCAGACAGATTAGCAGACGGACGTTCGGCAGTCGGACGTGCAGCAGACGGACGTTCGGCAGACAGACATTCAGCAGACACCTAATCACAGCAAAAAAAAATAAATCTGAGGTTCCACCTGACTGAAGCTTTCAGCCCGTCTTCGTGGACTTCCTCGGGGGATGGAGTTGTCATGGAGACAGTGTAGTAGTTATTATGTGACCTGACAGTTTGGTCATGTGATCACAGGAAGTCAGTGACTCTTTAAAAACACAACAGGTACAGAAATGTGTTATCAGAAACTTGAGCTCGTGTTTGAAAGGTCACAGAGACTTCTGTCATGTTTAAGCACTCAGACTGACAAAATGTCCACATGTTGACGTCCATCAGGACATTAAGTTATTGTCTCTGTGTGAATGTGGACTCGTTAAACTTCCATCATCAGCTCACAAACTCAAACTGCTCAAACTCGGATTTTATTTTTCCAAGTTTTCATCTGGTTATTTCTTCATACCACCGAAAACTGACCACATAAATGTCCCCTCTCTCTGTGTCCCCACTCTGTCTCCCCCCTCTCTGTATCCCCTCTTTCTGTGTCCCCTCTCTCTGTGTCCCCACTCTCTATGTCCCCACTCTCTATGTCCCCTCTCTCTGTGTCCCCTCTCTCTGTGTCCCCACTCTGTCTCCCCCCTCTCTGTATCCCCTCTTTCTGTGTCCCCTCTCTCTGTGTCCCCACTCTCTATGTCCCCACTCTCTATGCCCCCTCTCCCTGTGTCCCCTCTCTGTGTCCACTGTCCATGTCCACTCTTCTTGTTTCACTTCTCTGTGTCCCCTCTTGCTGTGTCCTCTCTCTGTGTTCCCTCTTCTTGTTTCACCTCTCTGTGTCCCCACTCTCTGTGTCCCCTCTCTCTGTACCCCTTCTCACTGTGTCCCCACTCTCTGTGTCCCCACTCTCTTTGTCCCCCCTCTCTGTGTCTCCTCTCACTGTGTCTTCTCTCTGTGTCCCCACTCTCTATGTCCCCCCTCTCTGTGTCCCCTCTCACTGTGTCTCCTCCCTGTGTCCCCTCTCTGTGTCCACTGTCCATGTCCACTCTTCTTGTTTCACCTCTCTGTGTCCCCTCTTCTTGTTTCACCTCTCTGTGTCCCCACTCTCTGTGTCCCCTCTTTCTGTACTCCTTCTCACTGTGTCCCCACTCTCTTTGTCCCCCCTCTCTGTGTCCCCTCTCACTGTGTCTCCTCCCTGTGTCCCCTCTCTGTGTCCACTGTCCATGTCCACTCTTCTTCTTTCACCTCTCTGTGTCCCCTCTCGCTGTGTCCTCTCTCTGTGTCCCCTCTTCTTGTTTCACCTTTCTGTGTCCCCACTCTCTGTGTCCCCTCTCTCTGTGTCCCCTCTCTATGTCCCCACTCTCTGTGTCCCCTCTCACTGTGTCCCCTCTCTCTGTGTCCCCTCTCTCTGTGCCCCTTCTCACTGTGTCCCCTCTCTCTGTGCCCCTTCTCACTGTGTCCCCTCTCTCTGTGTCCCCACTCTCTTTGTCTCTTTGTCCCCTCTCTCTGTCGCCACTCTGTCTCCCCCCTCTCTGTGTCCCCTCTCACTGTGTCTCCTCTCTGTGTCCACTGTCCATGTCCACTCTTCTTGTTTCACCTCTCTGTGTCCCCACTCTCTTTGTCCCCTCTCTCTGTGTCCCCACTCTCTGCGTCCCCACTCTGTCTCCCCCCTCTCTGTGCCCCCTCTCACTGTGTCTCCTTCCTTTGTCCCCTCTCTATGTCCACTGTCCATGTCCACTCTTCTTGTTTCACCTCTCTGTGTCCCCTCTCGCTGTGTCCTCTATCTGTGTCCCCTCTTCTTGTTTCACCTCTCTGTGTCCCCTCTCTCTATGCCCCCTCTCACTGTGTCCCCTCTCACTGTGTCCCCTCCCTGTGCCCCCCCCACAGCCTCGGTGGCCTGGTCTCTGCACAGGGACCTGGGCTTCCCTCTAGACCTGGTGGACCTGATGCTGGAGGACAGAGGAGTCCAGGTGGACCGTCAGGAGTTGGACTGTCTCATCGCAGAAAACCACAAGGTCTGAGACGCAGACTGTCAATAAAGATGGACGTTGTGTCCCCTCTGATCCGCTAAGTTTTTTTTTACAGTGAAAGACTTTTATTGTGTAAAAGGCTGCAGTAGTGATGTCCTCACTCACTTGGCCCCCCATGTGTCCCTGTGTGTCCCTCTCAGGTGCAGTCTGACCTGCAGTCAGGTGTTGAGTCTCAGGTGATGTTGGATGTCCTCAGCTTGGCCGAGCTGCAGCGTCTCGGCGTCCCTCATACAGACGACAGCCTCAAATACCAGTACAGAATGGAGCAGGACAGATACGGTACGTCCGCTGTCCCTCTGTTTATCCCTCTGTCTCTCTCTGTCCCTCAGCAGCTGACCTGGTGTCCCTCTCTGTCCCCCCAGTGTTCCCAGCATGCCGTGCATCGGTGGTGGCTCTGTACGCGGGGGGGCGTCTGGTGTCAGAGGTCACGGAGGGTCAGCTCTGCGGGGTCGTCCTGGATCACACCTGCTTCTACTCCGAGCAGGGGGGACAGTCACATGACCAGGGCTACTTCAGCCGGGACGGACAACAGGTCAGCTGGTGCGCTGTCACTACGGCGTCACATGGGGGACACATCACACCGCGACATAACAAATCCATACGGTTTTGTACAGAGAACTGGTGAACGGCGTGTCGGGGCGTGACGGCGGCGTGTAGCAGCGTGACGTGGCGTGACGGTAGCGGTCGTCCGTCTCGCTGTCTGAAAGTCGATCAGTGAGACAGACTCAACAATCTCAGCTTTAGAAAACGACCTTTAATCTTCCAAAACACCCTGTCACATGTTGCCACGGTAACGATACCCACAGCCAAACAGCTGATGATGATGTCACGCGGCTCCCCTTTGTTGAGTCGGCGACTTCAGATCAGCCGTTTAGTTTCGAGCTGGAAAGCTAACAAATAAAAAATCTCACTGCGGACCGTCTGACCACCAGTGAGACCGTTCCATCAGCAAACCCTCACCGTCACGCCGTCTTTGCAAACTGGATAAACTCCACGGCAGCGTCGTCGTCTTCGTCTGAGAGGTTTATTGGCTGTTTGCAAACATCGTTCGGTGCATTACCGCCACCTGCCGGCTGGTCTGCACTCAGTCCCACAATGCTTTGCACTGAGCACCGCTGACGTGACGATCCTGTTCCGTGATAAATGCATTAAATATGAAAGTAAAATGGATAGAAACTTTTTTACCGTATTTCAAGAGGAAATGTCAGAAAGGTGTAAAGAGTTTCTGAGCGCTGCAGAGTTCAGGCTACGAGTGACGCTCTGACTCGGACTGTCTTTGTCTTTTTTGACCTGAACTCTGATGTATCATCAAATGGTTCAGGTACTCCGGACGAACTCAGGCTGAGAGCTGGATTCAGTGTGACCATTTTTAAATTAAAGAAACCTCTGGACAAATGTGTTCAGGCAAAAGAGAAATCGTGGGCGAGCATATGTTTACTTTACCAAAAACTGTGAAATAAAACAAAAACTGAAAGAAAAACCAGTAAAGATCCACGAGACATTTGCTGATTTGTCATAGAGCGGGGCTGCTCTGACTCCAGGTGTGTCTCCTGTCTCTTAGGACGTCCTATACCCCGTGGAGGCCGTGGTCCTGGTGGGGGGGTACGTGGTCCATCAGGTGACTGCAGCCGACAGCCTGAAGACTGGAGACCAGGTGCAGCTCCACCTGGACCAGGTAAACCCCGACCCACACAGGTCGATGTGCAGCAGAAAAAGACAGCTGCAGGAATTCTGGAGCTAGAACCAACAGTAGGAATAGTGTCATCTGGACATTACACCTCTGTCTGTCCCATGTTTGTCTCAGGTCCACAGGTTGTCCTGTATGGTGAATCACACAGCGACTCACATCCTGAACTTTGCTCTGAGGAAAGTTTTGGGTCCTTCAGTTCAGCAGAGAGGATCTCATGTGTCAGCTGATCGCCTCCGCTTTGACTTCAGTGTCAAGGTGAAAAAAATCACCAAAACCGACCTCTTACCAACTAACACCAACCAATCACTCACCAACACCAACCAATCATTCACTAACACCAACCAATCGCTCACCGACACCAACCAATCATTCACTAACACCAACCAATCGCTCACCGACACCAACCAATCACTTACTAACGCCAACCAATCACTCACCAACACCAACCAATCACTCACTAACACCAACCAATCACTCACCAATGCCAACCGATCACTCAGTAATACCAACCACTCACTAACACCAACCAATCATTCAGTAACACCAACCAATCACTCACCAATGCCAACCAATCACTCACTAACACCAACCATTCACTCACCAAAGCCAACCAATCACTCACTAACACCAACCAATCACTCACTAACACCAACCATTCACTCACCAATACAAACCAATCACTCACTTACACCAACCAATCATTCACCAACATCGACCAATCACTAAATTACACTAACCAATCACTCACACTTATCAATCACTAACTATTCTCTGTAAATGTCCACTGTTGATGTCCTCTGTCCTCAGGGTTCATTGGACGTGTCCCAGTTGCAGCAGGTGGACAGGTGTATTAATGACATCATCTCAGCCAATCACATAGTGCACAGCCAGGAGCTCCCTCTGCAGGCAGCCAGGAGCATCAGTGGACTGAGGACAGTGGACGAGGTGACAGTCCGTCTGTCTCTGTCTGTCTGTCTGTCTGTGTCTGCAGGTGTGCTGACTGTCTCTCTCCTCTTGTCTCTCTGCCGGTGTGCTGACTGTCACTCTGTTCTCTTGTCCCTCTGCAGGTGTATCCTGACCCTGTTCGGGTTGTGTCTGTCGGGGTGGCGGCCTCTGACCTTTTGGACGACGAGACGGACAGAGAGACGTCTGTGGAGCTCTGCTGTGGAACGTAAGACCTAAGAGCCACGCATGTTCACCTGTTACAGAGACACACCTGTTACAGAGACACACCTGTTCACCTGTTACAGAGACACACCTGTTAACTTGTTACAGAGACACACCTGTTAACTTGTTACAGAGACACACCTGTTAACTTGTTACAGAGACACACCTGTTCACCTGTTACAGAGACACACCTGTTAACTTGTTACAGAGACACACCTGTTAACTTGTTACAGAGACACACCTGTTCACCTGTTACAGAGACACACCTGTTAACTTGTTACAGAGACACACCTGTTAACTTCTTACAGAGACACACCTGTTCACCTGTTACAGAGACACACCTGTTAACTTGTTACAGAGACACACCTGTTAACTTCTTACAGAGACACACCTGTTAACTTCTTACACTGAAACACTTTTTCAAGAAAAAAATCTGCACTTTTTTTTCTTAAGAATAAAAAACTATTTTTTGAAATTGCCAAAAAATGTGTGTGTGTGTGTTTATGTGTGTGTGTTTGTGAGTGTGTGAGTGTGTTTATGAGTGTTTGTGAGTGTGTTTATGTGTGTGTGTGAGTGTGTTTATGAGTGTTTGTGAGTGTGTGAGTGTGTGTGTTTACCTGGTGCAGGTGACTAGCGTGTGCTGTGGTCTGTGTTCAGTCACGTGCTGCAGACTGGAGTCGTGGAGGATCTGGTGATCGTCTCTGAGAAACAGATGGTGAGAGGAATCAGTCGGATCGTCGCCGTGACGGGACGGGACGCCAGGAGGGTCAGTTTCAAACACGTCTTCTTATCGGTTTCGTCTGCATGTCCAGCAGAGACGTCCAGGCGCCTGTCAGCTGAGCAAAGCACAAAGGCTGGCGGCATAGCAAAACAGTTAGCGTCGTTCTGTCAAGAGTCAAAGATACGAACTCCTCTCAGCAGCTGTGAAATGTAGAATGACAGTTATTGATTGACAGATTGATCATTTGATTTAGATTTAGTGACAAACACATTTCGTGTATCTCTGTTCAAATTATTTAATTTTATTAACAGCGATGTACCACAGGGATACGTTCTGGGGACGCGACTTTTCTGAGTCAATGAGCCTTTGTAATTTTGTTGTATCTGTCTGGTTTGGTTCTGTGTAGAACGTGTTTTATACAAACTGTATTTGCACTCAGTGTTGGGTAAATACAAGTTACATGTAACTAGTCACAGTATTTTATGACAATCAACTTCAAATCAAATTATAGTCAAATTACTGAAAAAAAGTAATTAAATGAAAGTTACAGATCAAAATGATTACAATATGACATCGCCAAATGTAGCCTAACTTTTCTCGTGACTCCTGACTGGAGCCAGCGCAATCTGCTCGGCAGCACTGGACTCCTGAGATCTTTAGTTTCACACGACAGTAATAACCTACGTCACTTTGACTTTTAAGTCATTAACCCTTACTGCCCCTTACTCACATTGCTCTGCACACAAAACGCACTTTTCAAAATAAATCTTTAGACAAATATATATTAATATAATTTTCTTTTTTCATTGAGTTTATTTTTTAACCAGCATCATGAATATCAATTATGCATTAATTTTCAGAACTTTATCCTTTTAAATGCCAGGTTTTTGTCGTGATGCCATCATGTTTTTAGATTAAATAATGAATGATGTTGAGTGTCCTCCTCCTCGGTGTGTGAGTGTAGCTGCTGACAGTCTGGGATATGTCAGTGTGTGAGTGTAGCTGCTGACAGTCTGGGATATGTCAGTGTGTGAGTGTAGCTGCTGACAGTCTGGGATATGTCAGTGATCAGCAGCTACATTGACTGTGACAGGTCACCTAGTGGAAATAGCATGTATTTCCTCCATATGCCAAATATGGTCAAAATGACCTCATCAGGTGGAAAATAGTCAAAATGACAAATTCAGAGTCAAAAGCCCAGAATGACACCCAGAAATAATACAAGTCCTGTTTTTCTGCTCTGATGGCTGTGGGATCAAAAATGTCAGTTTGAATGGGTTTCAATGGAGCATTTTTGGACCTGAACAGTCTGAATGTAACTATTTAGTTTCCACAGTGTATTTTAGACTTATTGTAGGAGCTGAGCTGCAAATTCACTGATTACACTCAAATACACAATCTGGACTACATTTAGGACACATGCATGAGAGTTGATCTCCTTCTAAATGTTTCAAAGAATATTTTGGATTTCACAAATTCTCTGTGAAGTCAGAGAAAATCCTGATGATGAGCGTTGAACGGCTGGAAAATATGTGACAGTCATCTTCAGAATAACATCTCTGCGTCTGATTGGCTGTTTGATGATGAATCAGCTGAAGTCAGGCGGTCAGAATAAACAGATGGTTCTGACCAGCAGGATGACGTCCATCTTGTCTCGTTGTCTTCAGGCAAGGGAGGACGGTCAGCTGCTGTCTCAGGACGTGGACTCCCTGGCTGTCAGGCTCTCTGGCTCCGCCCCCTCCGGCCTGGAGTCCGCCCAGCGTTTCGCCAAGGAGGTCGGACTCCTCTCTGATGTAGGTACACTACCCACGATGCATTACGGCCACTGAGATGGTGATTAAACACGTCCTAACAGCCGTTTGTCCCTGCGCTGCGTCTGTCAGGCTGTGGACACCACGCCCATCCCTCAGTGGCAGCGCAGAGAGCTGAAGAGCCGCCTGCGAGTCCTGCAGAGGAGCAGCAACACGAGCGTCCGAAAACTACAGGACCGAGAGGTCAGCACACACACACACACACACACACACACACACACACACTTACCTTGTACACTCACACACTCACACACTCACACATACACGCAAAGATCAACTTAAAAATATTATCAGGGAAAGTAAAAACTTCAAAACCAGGAAATGAACTGTAAAGTGTCAAATTAAAACTTAATTAATCTTTTTTTTTTTATTTTTCTTTTTTTTTAAATCAGGTTTTCCGGTCATCTCGTCACTTTTTACTAAATTTTTGTTTTTTGTCAGACATTTGATGCCAAGTTGCTAATTTCCTTTTTCCCATCGTGTTTCAGAAAGAAGTCAAACAAAAAGATGCAGGTTTCAAAGGGTTAAGTGTTGCAGCCAAAATCAGACTCCAGTGTTTCTGGGATGTTGACAGGGTGAGTTAGTGATATTTTATTCTGGAGCTTTGAAATAATTGGCCGCTGCAGTTTTCAGGGTTATAAACAGCACAAAGGTTCCAGAGTTCGAACCCAAACGGTGTTCACGGCGTTCACGGCGTTCCTCGTCAAGGCCTCCAGACGTCACGCCCCCTGCTGCAGGAAACGCAGAACCATTGGCTGAGCTCTTCAGCCTGACAGACACTGCTCAGGGTCAAAAGAACTGGCAGCAGTTGAAAATCGGCATCGATGAAAACTGTACGTTTCCTTTTTCTCCGTTTTTAGTGTCCTGCTGGTAAAAGGGGTCTTTTTGGGGATTTTCGAAGAGAATATGTCAGTGTGTCTTCTTTAAAACTCACCAAAATTTCATGAAGAAACAAAAAACCTAAAGAAAAAAATAACCCAATTTGTTTTGATTTTTTTAAAATCACCAACATTTTTTTAAAGACAAATAGGGGAAAAAAACAAAAACAAAATATCGCCCAAATTTTTCTTTTGAAAATCACTAAATTTTTAAAGCTCCAAAAAAAAATTATCAGGGAACCCTTAAATCAGACATCAGATCACGAAGAACGAATTTTTCAGGCTGAAAATCTTTAATCTGTGAAAACGGTCAGAGGAGCCCAAAATCCTCAGCACAGCGAGGGCCGCATTCCACTTCACTGAGGGCCGCAGGGCCGTATTCCACTTCACTGAGGGCCGCATTCAACATCATTGAGGGCCGCATTCCACATCTGGTGCAGGGCATCAGTGACTCAGCTGTGAGTTTGGCCCCTGGAGGCCCTGCTTGACCCCTGACAGACCAGGATCAGGGCGTCAGTGACCCCGCCTGCTGCCTGTCTCTTCTCCATGTCTGACTGTGTTTTCCCATCATGCTCTGCTCAGGCAGCGCTGAGGGCGCGGGCTCTGTTGGAGAAGAACGGCATACGGACGCTGCAGGTGGACGCCGTAGAGACGGACTCTCTGTCGGTGAGGTCCATCGTTTCCCATCATGCATCAGTGCTGAGAGGCTCCTCTCTGATGTCATCACTGTGACATCACGCCTGTCTGCTGTCCTCAGGTGGTGATGAAGACGGTGAACCAGCTGAGTGCCGCAGCGCCGCACAGTCACGTGATGCTGCTTGCTCACCAGAGGCATTCTGGGAGGGTCCTGTGCGCCTGCCAGGTTCCGAAGGTAATGACGATTCACCTGTGACTTCACAGAGGGGGCGGGGCCTGCCATAAGCGTCTGACTGGCTGTCCTCTCTTCTCAGGACTCGTCGTCCCTCTCGGCCGCTGATTGGGCGTTGGCGGTGTGTCGTCACCTCGGGGGGAGCGCCGGGGGCTCTGCGCTGGTCGCCAAGGGAACAGGAAGCAGCGATGACATCACGGAGGCTCTGAGGTGGGCCGAGGACTTCGCTCGCCACAAAATACAGCGATGATGTCATCAGGTATCTGCTGTACTGAGGAGCTGCTTCCTCTTTGGACAGGAAGTGTGGGGGCGGGGCACCATGTGGGAAGTGGGAGTGCGGCCTGGTGGGTGGGCGGGGCTTCCCTTTGCTGCTTTCAGCCAATCAGAGACCTCTATACGATTTTACAATTTAACTGTAACTGTAAGCCCCACCCACTGCTGCAGTCAGGCCCTCCTGATTGGACGACACGGTCACGTGTGACGGATTATTATTTATGACAGATGATTTTTGTTTTGTAATAAATCAGATTCACTCATTTATTGATTTATTTTGAAGTCATTATGCCCCTCACAGCAGTCAACACTCAACTCAGGGGCCCCTCACACTCAACTCAGGGGCCCCTGCTGTGAGTTGGGTGTGAGTGGTGTACAGATGATTATTATCAGGTGTGATGGTTTATTATTTATAACTGATATTTCATAAATCTCCATTTTTTTTTCAAAAAAATCACTGGTCCGCTTACTTATTATTATTATTGTTATTTTCATTAAGGCCTTAATAACACCTGTATAACAAACAGGGCGTCCAGGTGCGTTTTAATATCAGACACAAAACAAGACATGATTAAGAAAAGACAGAGACAAAACCTGCAGGATCAGAAGTTTCTGATCTTTGGTGTCAGTCTGCTTCATGAACAGATAATAAACGACATGAAGAAGAGATAATAAACGACAGGAAGAAGAGATAATAAACGACATGAAGAGATAATGAACACGATGAAGAGATAATAAACAACATGAAGAGACAATAAACGACAGGAAGAAGAGATAATAAACGACATGAAGAGATAATAAACATGATGAAGAGATAATAAACACGATGAAGAGATAATAAACACGATGAAGAGAATAAACGACATGAAGAGATAATAAACGACATGAAGAGATAATAAACATGATGAAGAGATAATAAACATGAAGAGATAATAAACATGATGAAGAGATAATAAACGACATGAAGAGATAATAAACATGATGAAGAGATAATAAACACAATGAAGAAATAATAAACACGATGAAGAGATAATAAACATGATGAAGAGATAATAAACAACATGAAGAGATAATAAACATGATGAAGAGATAATAAACAACATGAAGAGATAATAAACATGATGAAGAGATAATAAACGACATGATGAGGAGATCAGAGATCTTTAATGACGATAATAAAAGTGTGGCTGAATGAAACGCTGATGACACGAGTGTAGCTGACAGTGTCTAAGCTGCCCCCCCATAGACCACATAAAGGCTGCGAGGTCCCGGCTGTAACCCGGTCCAGGATCAGGGGGTCCTGGTCCTCAGATCAGGGACACGTTGAGCCACTGCAGGAGAAGCACACGAGTTAACGGATGAAGAAACTGCAGCTGTTTGTTTAACGTTCAGAGCGAAGCTTCGTACCTCCAGCTGAGTGAGCCGAACCGTCCCTGACTCGTCCCTGTCGAAGGCACTGAACGTGTCTGTGGACAGGAGACATCTTCATCACCATCACCATCATGACATAGGGGGCAGTGGGGACAGTGGGGACTTACTGAACATGCTCTCCAGTCGAATCAAACAGTTGACAAAGTTGTCAAAGTCGATGGTGAAATCAGGTTCTCTGTAACGAGCCACCAGGATCTGATGGAGCGGGTTATTAAGACTGAAACCTGGAACACACAGACAGTCTACTGAGGACACAGAGGACACACTGCTAATAGGGGATACATGGGTTACAGGACATGACAGTGTCCTAGCATGATGTCTTTAGTCTTTGAGGACACGCAGCAGGAAGTATTTTATTGTGAAATGTCGTGTTTTACCAGCTTCCTCCAAAGCCGTCCTCAGCTCGGCGGAGCTCATCGTCCCGTTTCCGTCCACGTCTTTGTCCCGGTAAATTTTCTGTCACACAGAGAGGACGGCAGAGACACTCTGATCAGGTTCTTTTAGAAGACTGCACAGAAAGTAGCTGCACGAATGTTTTCGTTTGTGAAACATGAAGCAGAAGAAACGGCGGCCGTCAGAGCTACTCGCCCTGCTTTACTCAGAGGGACATCAGGACATTTCTGGGACTTATGGACAGGACATTTCCAGAAGTTTAGGATTTTTGGACGTTTAAAGGATTTTAGGACTTTTCTGGGATTTAAGGACATTTCCAGGTTTTAAAAATCTGTAGGATCTTTTTAGGATTTCAGAATGTAAATCAGATTTTTTTAAGATCTCCTGTCAGCACAGATGTGGTCCCCCGGAGTCCTTGAGTCCTGGAGTTGGAGGAGCTGACCCTGGAACTACAGCCTCCCTGGTCTGAGGTCAGTCAGGAACCTGCTTCTAAATCTGAGACTCACCAGGTAGTTCTCGATTTTGGTCCACAGCACCTTAAACTCAACCAGACCCAGTTTACCGCTGCCATCTTTCTGCAGCCTCTGCTCAGGAAGTGACGTTCACACAAGTTTTATTCACTGAAGCTAACGAAGATTTTCATTCAGTTTGAGATTTTCTCAAAGAATCTTTCGTCAAAAAAAATCTGAATTTCATTTAAATCCGTTAAAGTTACTGATGATTGTTCTGAAGGATACGTCCAGCATGTTGACCATGTTACGACACGTCGTCAGGCTGAAGCCACTCGTCTCAATGTCTCCACCTGTCACACAGAGACGCCATTCACACCTGAGCACCTTTCACACCTTCAAACACACCTGAGCACTGTTCACACCTGCAGACACACCTGAGCACCGTTCACACCTGCAGACACACCTGAGCACCGTTCACACCTGCAGACACACCTGAGCACTGTTCACACCTGCAGACACACCTGAGCACCTTTCACACCTTCAAACACACCTGAGCACTGTTCACACCTGCAGACACACCTGAGCACCGTTCACACCTGCAGACACACCTGAGCACTGTTCACACCTGCAGACACACCTGAGCACCGTTCACACCTGCAGACACACCTGAGCACTGTTCACACCTGCAGACACACCTGAGCACCGTTCACACCTGCTGATAAGGTAAAGCATCTTACGTTTGGTCACCACTTTGTTGAGGATCCTCTGCAGTTCAAAGGCTGAGATCTCAGAGTCCTGCACAGGAGAACCGCTGGTCTTTATATAAATATATATTTATGTATGAATCATACTACAGGTGATCTCTGTTTATAGAAATGTTTTTATATATGAACAATATTATTAATGATCTTTGTTCAGCTGAATATTTTATGTATCAATCATATTAGATGTGCGTGAGCGGCTCACCCGTCCTGCCAGCTGCTCAAACAGACCTCTGAAGCGATCGTCCACGTCGTCCTCATTGATCTCGATCTGAAACAAAAATACATTCAGAATATTCTTTACACTTCGCGTCATTCCATGTTGGGGCTCGCACATTTTTACAAAAACTTTTCCAGGTCTTAAGTCAAATCTTAAAAACCAAATATTGTCTGAACGGAGCATCGATACTCCTCATCGGATCTTTTTCATCATGATATCACAGCTTTTTAAAGATATTTAATTCAAAAAGATGAACAAACAGAAGTCCCCCTACAGGGCTTAAAAAATGATTTGACATGCTGCCCTCTTTTTGCACCACCTCCTCCCTGCTCACAAATAATGAACCTGAGTTTTTTTTTTTAACAATTAGTTTTATTATATTTTGAATAACATATATTTAAAAAGCTGTTATACAGTGATGAAAAAGAAGCGATAAGGGGCATCAATGGTTGTTTCGGAGAATGTTTGGTCTTTAACATCTGCCTGAAAACTGAAAGAATCCTGGAAATGTTTTGGTAAAGATGTTTATGAATTCTGGTATTTAGTCTTAAAGGCAAAATAAAAGATTAAAATTAAGATTTAGAGTTAAGTTTACAGTCTTCGTGTTAAGTGGAGAGCTAGCAAAATAGCTACAAAATATGCAAAACTCACACGGCTTGCGAGCACGACTGTTATGATGAAGTATCTAAACCGAAAGTGTCGACAAAAAACTAAGTATGTTCAGTTTTAAAGTAAGGAAACGTAATGGTATGCACAAAGAAGTTATTTCTAATTTAATATTATTTGACAGCTCAGGGGTGTTTATGCACTGCACTTAATGCAATGTTGACAATCTGTTTTTGAACAAAGTGGGAAAAAAATGCTTATTTTATTATTTCTATTTTAATTCTTTTCAATATGATTCATCGATTAATCAAAAAAAAAAACAATCTACCGATTAATCAATTATAAAAAAAAATCCATAGTTGCAGTCCTAATTTAAATCTCTAATTTCTGCAACCAGAAACTCATCAATGACTCGATCATCAGTGACTCGATCATCATTGATTCGAGCATCAGTGACTCGATCATCAGCGACTCGATCATCAGCGACTCGATCATCATTGATTCGATCAGTAGCGACTCGATCATCATTGATTCGATCATCAGTGACTCGATCATAATTGATTCGATCATCAGTGACTCGATCATCAGCGACTCGATCATCATTGATTCGATCATCAGTGACTCGATCATCATCAGTGACTCGATCATCATTGATTCGATCATCAGCGACTCGATCATCATTGATTCGATCATCAGTGACTCGATCATCATCAGTGACTCGATCATCATTGATTCGATCATTAGTGACTCGATCATCATTGATTCGATCATCAGTGACTCGATCATCATTGATTCGATCATCAGTGACTCGATCATCATCATTGATTCGATCATCAGTGACTCGATCATCATTGATTCGATCATCATTGATTCGATCATCAGTGACTCGATCATCATTGATTCGATCATCAGTGACTCGATCATCATCATTGATTCGATCATCAGTGACTCGATCATCATTGATTCGATCATCAGCGACTCGATCAGCCACTCTCACCTTCTCTGCTCGGCACTCAATGGGGTCGTCCAGCTCTCTGCAGGAATAAACAGCCTCATTAAAAATGCAATTACACAATGTTATTTAACCTTTGAAACTTGAGCTGATCGGTTGACCCAAAATGACCCAAATACAAACAGAAATTGGTGAAAAGTTACCAGAAAATTACCCAAAAATGACTTTAAAAAAACACGTGGACGTGTGGACATTTGGACATCTCTCGGTCCGAATGAAACTTACTGGAAGTCAGCCTGTTTCTCGGAGAAGACGCGGACGCAGAAGTCTCCGTTCTTGTGCGGCTCAAAGGTGGACGGGACAATGATGTACTCTCCGGGCGGCAGCACGAAGCGGCTGCTGACCTCACGCAGGTTGATGAAGGTCTCAGAACGTGCCGCCGAGGCGTGACGCAAGAAGAAGTTCCTGTTCAGGTGGACGTTCCTCTGACCGCAGAACTGATGGATGGAGACAGCAGGTGAGACAGCAGCAGAAACAACAGGTGAGAGCAGAGACAGCAGGAAGTGATCAGCTGGTCTTTGTACCTCATCAGGAAGCTGAAACAGAAGAAAAACAAACTTTTAGTCTGAATCTCAAAGAGAACAGATTTTATTTTGAAAAACCAGAGACAAGTTAGCGTCCTGAGCTGAAACATTTACTGTCTGCTCTGAGTGTCTGTCCCCTGATCCAGGAACGCGCCGCTTTCTCACCTCGTAGATGGCGAAGCCGACGGTGTGCATGTCCTCGCCCATCTTCCTCTTGCGGCGGCGGTCCTTCTGGATCAGACCGACCACGAGGCTGCAGCCTTCCTCGCCATCGTCGGGATCGTCATCTTCCTCGTCCAGCCGGATCACGAATTGAGGGTTCATCCAGAACGTGTCTGCAGGTTGGAAACAAAACTTCAGCTTCACCGACCAATTTTCCTCAATATCTGACTCATGACTTTATTCAGGAGGTTTCTTTAAAAATCACCAAAAAATTCCCCATTTCATCAGACAGAAACTGAAAAAACAGAAATTATCGCTGAAGTTTTACATTTCTATAGGTCCTTAAACACGAGTATTTTCAGGGTCTTTTTTGCCTTTTTAAGATCGGACAGGTGAAAGGGAGAGAGCGAGAGGGGGCGACGTGCAGCACAAGGCCGACGCCGTTATTGAACCTGCGGCTGCAGAGAGGACGCAGCCTCTGTCCGTGAGCCGCCCGCTCCATCCACTGAGCCACCAGGCGCCCCAACACATGATGTGTTTTTATACAGGTTTGTAAAACAAATTTTCATGACTTTTCCCAATATTTCAGGGTATATTTAGTTTTCTAAATATACTTTCCAGGCCTGGAAATTATTTGCAAATTTCATGACTTTTCCAGGGTTTTCAGGACCACAAGAACAAATTTCTTGTGTTGTTGACACATTTAAGGAATTTTATGAACATAATTGAGACAATAACTAAAACAATTCAAACCATCTTTCAACACTCTGTTATTTCTAAGGCATTTCCAGGCCTGGAAAACAGCCTCTCTAATTTGCTAACTGTTTGTCAGGCTGACTCACTAGCGTAGTTCCTGCAGCCTCCGGCGGTGGAGCCTCGCCTCCAGCCACCGTTGAACTTGTTCAGAGCCCACTTGGAGATGGAGTCGTCGCTCAGCGCGTCGGGCGTCAGGTTGCAGATCTCCAGGCGGGAATAATGAGACAGGAAGTCATCGAAAGACATCCTGGAAGACACAGCAGAGGTTTGACTGCACAGCCTGCAGGTGATGTTCAGCTCGATGAAAAACATTGAAAAATTTTACCAGAACTCTCCGTCCTCAGAGCGGTGACTCAGGCGCTCTCTGTCCTCGTCGCTGATGTAACGCCACTGAGACGAGCTGTTGGAATAGGAAACAGTGTCGTTATCACCATCATCATCACCATCATCACCATCACCATCACCATCATCATAGTCATCATCATGGTGATGGTGATGACGATGGTGACGATGATGGTGATGACGATGACGGTGATGATGACGATGGTGATGGTGATGATGACGATCATCATCGTCATCATCACCACCATCGCCATCATCATCATCACCGTCATCGTCATCACCACCATCATCATCACCATCATCGTCATCACCACCATCATCACCATCGTCATCATCACCATCATCGTCACCATCACCATCGTCATCATCACCATCATTCGTCATCACCATCATCATCATCACCACCATATCATCACCATCATCGTCATCACCACCATCATCATCATCACCATCATCGTCATCACCACCATCACCATCATCGTCACCATCACCATCGTCATCATCACCATCACCGCCATCATCGTCATCATCATCACCATCATCGTCATCACCACCATCATCACCATCTTCACCATCGTCATCATCACCATCATTGTCATCACCATCCTCGTCATCACCACCATCATCACCATCACCACCATCATCATCACCATCATCGTCACCATCACCACCATCATCATCACCATCGTCATCACCACCATCGTCATCACCACCATCATCATCACCATCATCGTCATCACCACCATCGTCATCATCACCATCATTCGTCATCACCATCATCATCACCATCGTCATCACCACATCATCATCACCATCATCGTCATCACCACCATCATCATCACCATCGTCATCACCACCATCATCACCATCGTCATCATCACCATCATTCGTCATCACCATCATCATCACCACCATATCATCATCACCATCATCGTCATCACCACCATCATCATCACCATCATCGTCATCACCACCATCACCATCGTCACCATCACCATCATCGTCACCATCACCACCGTCATCATCACCATCATCGCCATCATCGTTATCATCACCATCATCGTCATCATCATCACCATCATCACCATCATTGTCATCACCATCATCATCATCACCACCATCATCATCACCATCACCACCATCATCACATCATCATCATCACCATCATTGTCACCATCATCGTCATCATCATCATCATCATCACCATCATCATCATCAACAAAAACTCAAACACTGTCGTCGTTTCACAAAAACTTGAAGCTGACTCAAAGTGCTGAAAGTTTGTTTCATCACCATCAGATGTCTTCAGTGTAGTTTCTGTGAATTTGACAGCTCAACCGATCAGTCAGAAACCGCAGGGTTCGAGACGAGACAGGACCGGACAAGCTGAGCTGCCGGCGGGTTCAGACGGTGGCTAGGACGACATGTCCGCTCTCAGTTTTGCTCCCTGAGCTGCTGCGGTCACACGTCAACTGGATGTACCACCAAATTCACAGAAACAACACTTAAGATGTTTTTATTTAACAAGAAACTAAGTCGATATTTAACCCTTTGAAACCTGGATGGATGTCTCGCGCTGCATTCAGACGATGTCCACAAGAATTTAACCCTTTAAGAAATCTGAACTAACCGGTTTGATTTGTTCCAGAAACATAAAAAAAGGCGACTTGGTGAGAAATGTTCCACAAACTGCAGGAAATCATTTATTTTAGTATTCTAAAAAGCCAGAGGGGCAATGTCTACAGGTTTTCACGACATACCTGTCGCTCCAGGCGCCAGTCCACTCCACCTGACCCCATGGGTTCCTGATCCGGATCAGACTCTCCAACCTGCCCTGATATTCCACCTGCAGCCATCATATGCAGAGCGGAGCACAGAATACAGCTGATTGGACAACCACGACCTCACACATTCACCTTCACACAGCTGAAGCCTCGCCCTACAGGTGAGCTGCCGAACTTTAAGGTACACACTGTGAGCCCCTCCCACTGCTGAGACCCATGGGAAATGTGGTCTGACACTGTGGTGAGGTCAAGGGGCGTGTCCTCTCACCTGAGCTGCACCTGTCACAGAGTAGGCGTGGCCTTTCACCAGCTTCTGACGAGTCACCGCCTCCGAGTCGGCTGAGCTCGTGATCTGAAATATTTCAAAATAAAAGCAGCTCACAATCTGAAACATTCCAAAAATAAAAGCAGCTGATGACTTTTTTATGTTTGTCCCCGTGTTGTGCCCCTGTTGTCCCTCCTTGTTGTCCCTTGTGTTGTCCCCCTGTTGTCCCTGTGTTGTCTACTGCTGTCCCCCAATGTCGTCGCATGTGTTGTCCCCCTGTTGTCCCCCCATTGTCCCCTGTGCGGTCTCACGTCGATGGAGCAGCCCATCAAGGAGCCTCGTTGCTGAGCCTTCTGGATGATGTGGAACAGATGGGGATCAGGTCGAGTCAGTTCATGAACTTCAGCAATTCCTCCAGTGAAATCCTCGAAACCCTCCGTGGTCGATCCTCCCGACAGAGCCTCGTAACAGCCATTCAACCTGCACACAAGTCACGAGTCAACAACCTACATTGCCATTCGCAAGCTTAGCTTAGCTCTGTGATAGCCTTGTGGTACTCTCACTACCTGGGGCTCGCGATTACAGAGCCTGGGTCTGTTGAACTGCACTACGCTAATCCTGCTGCCTCTCGGGAGCGTTCCTGCTCCCTTGTTTCCTAGTTTCCCAGGATCCTGGCCGTAACCTTGACTGTGCCTGACCGTGGTGATAGCTGTGCTGATGCTGCGACCCTGCCTTTGGTTGTGCTCGTGCTGTGGCTGTACTGATTCTGTGCCCCCCGCTCGCCCTGATCGTGGTCTGGTCCTGGTTGCGCCGATGCTGTGATCTTGCCTTTGGACACCTCCCTTTCACATATGCATGAGACTGTTATCATCTCTATCAACATCATCATAGAGAGCAATTACTAATTTCACACCTGCTGTTATTGTAATATGACATGCATCTGTTTCTATTGTTGCTGTGCCCCCCCCTCCTCTCTCCCCCCCCCTCTCTCCCCCTCTCTCTCTCTCTTTCCTTTTTTGCCATGATTGTATTTCAGTTGTTATTTACGACATCTATCGCTCGTCTGTCCGTCCTGAAGAGGGATCCCTCACTATCCTCTACCGCTCTTCCTGAGGTTTCTTCCTCTTTTTCCCCGTTACAGGGGTTCTTTTTGGGGAGTTTTTCCTCGGGTGATGTGAGGGTCTAAGGGCAGAGGGATGTCCTACACTGAGGCAAACCATGTTTTGTGATAATGGGCTCTATAAATAAAACTGACTTGACTTGACTTGACTTAACCTACAGACACGTCAATAACGATCTGCAGACACATCAATAATGACATGCATACGAGTCACAAGTCAGTGAAGTTTAGAGAACTTTAGAGTTCTTTGAAGTTCTTCAAGGTTTCACAGTTTTTTTCTCTCAGACTTGTGTTCTCTGTCAGACTCGTGTTCGCTGTCAGACTCATGTTCTCTCTGACTTGTGCTCTCTCTCAGACTTGTGTTCTCTGTCAGACTCATGTTCTCTCAGACTCGTGTTCTCTGTCAGACTCGTGTTCGCTGTCAGACTCATGTTCTCTCTGACTTGTGCTCTCTCTCAGACTTGTGTTCTCTGTCAGACTTGTGTTCTCTCTCAGACTCGTGTTCTCTCTCAGACTCGTGTTCTCTGTCAGACTCGTGTTCTCTCAGACTCGTGTTCTCTGTCAGACTCATGTTCTCTGTCAGACTCGTGTTCTCTCTCAGACTCGTGTTCTCTGTCAGACTCGTGTTCTCTGTCAGACTCGTGCTCTCTCTCAGACTCGTGTTCTCTGTCAGACTCGTGTTCTCTCTCAGACTCGTGTTCTCTGTCAGACTCGTGTTCTCTGTCAGACTCGTGTTCTCTGTCAGACTCGTGTTCTCTGTCAGACTCGTGTTCTCTCAGACTCGTGTTCTCTGTCAGACTCATGTTCTCTGTCAGACTCGTGCTCTCTCAGACTCGTGTCTTACTTGGCGTAGGCCTTCTCCAGCAGCGCGCTCCAGAACTCTCTCCCCTCAGCCGAGTGGACGAACATCAGCTCTCCGTCTTTGACCGGAAGACGGTCGTCAATCACCACGTCCACCCACTCCCCGAACTGCCAAAACTACGGAGAGACAGACAGAAACAGAGGGACAGAGAAAGACAGACAGACAGAGGGGATGTGTTTTCATTTTGGTCATATTTCAGCTGTGTGTTCAGCTGTGTGTTTTCGTGTGTTCAGGTGTGTCTTCATTTGTGTTCAGGTGTGTGTAGGTGTGTGTTCAGTGGTGTTCAGGTGTGTGTTCAGGTGTGTTTTCACGTGTGTTCAGTGGTGTTCAGGTGTGTGTTCATTTGTGTCCAGGTGTGTGTAGGTGTGTGTTCAGGTGTGTGTTCAGTGGTGTTCAGGTGTGTGTTCAGGTGTGTGTTCAGGTGTGTGTGCAGGTGTGTTCAGTTATGTTCAGGTGTGTGTTCAGGTGTGTTCAGGTTTGTGTACCTGGAAGTGGAAGATGCCGGCATACTCTCCGTCCCTGAAGCTCTGTCCATGAGGGACAACTCGTGTGAGGACCTCCTCGTTGAGGGTCAGAGAGGCGATGGCGGCAAGCAGCCAGCAGTCACCTGTAGGCACACAAGAAGGGGCGGAGCTTAGGCAGGAAGTGAAGCCTCATGACATGGCTGCGTGATGTCACGGGCTGTGTTCAAAACGGCGTCCATCGTACTACAGTTGATGAAGGCTCACCTGTGAGACAGGTAACGCCCCGATACACCGCCGTCACGTTCCCCCAGCGTGAATTTAGCTTTGCATGCTGTTATCATTCTGCTTCAGTCACTGCATTCATCTTTAAATTGTATCTTCACGTTAAAGTCCACGCTGGTTTGGTCGGATCATGAACCATATCCGCTTTACAGAAGCCAAATATTTTCAATAAAATACGTTACTCGTCTTCTGTGTAATTGTAGGATTTTGGAAAGGATTTTGGCCTAATTAATACAGTATAACACCAGGGCGAACTAACGACCCCAACGTTTGTGTTCGTCACCAACAGCCTCAGATGAGCTCTCCGTCATTCTCTGGCTCTGACTGGTAAATGTCAGTGCAATGCATTGTGGGAAACAGTAGGCGAGGCAGGCTGGTCCGATGCAGACGGAGGATTTTTTCAGAATCAGTATGACATCCGCATAGTTCTGGCATACTGTGGGTTTGGCTTTTGTTCGCATACTCTATACTGCGTACTGCATACTGCATACTACATACTGCATACTGCATACTACATACTGCATACTGCACACTGAATACTGCATACTGCATACTGCATACTGCACACTGAATACTGCATACTCCATACTATGTTTTGACCACATCAGTACGAGCTGCTGGTGTAGTCGGCGGGTTCAAACGCAGCCTCGGTGTCCTTAAACACTCCGTCAGGTAACCTGACACCTGTGCGATAGAAACATACATACTTGTTTTTCTGGTTAAAAATTGAAAAAATGAAATTGGAATTGGTTTATTTGTATTTCCTGTTGATGCTTGTCTTTATTTCCTGTTGTTTGTTTATATTTCCTGCTGATGTCAGACTCTCGTGGCGTCCTCGGTCAGTGTCATCATCGTCTCTGTGCTGCTGAATAATAAAGTTGTTTGAAGTGGAGCTCGGGGGTGTGGCTTACTGGGACCAGTACTTCCAGTCTGACCGGCTGCAGAATAAATGAACTGGTTTTTTTTCAACACGCTGAGCGTTCACATGGCTGCTCACTGCGACTGACTGACTTTTCCTGTTGAGCCACAAACGAAATAAAACCTGATTCAGCGTCTTCAGCTGAACGTCTGAGTCGAGCAGAAATCCGCAGACCTCGAGCTTCGTCTTCTAACGTTTCGCTGATGTTTATTTCTCTGAAAATTTGGGTTCTTTGTGTTTTGTTTTGTTCTTTAACAGCTGATTTACTTTCCTTTCAGGTGTATTTTTTCTAAAATTTGACTTTCAGCTAAACCTGTTTGCTCTTGTTTGTAAAGGTTTAACCCTTTAAAACCTGAACAAACCAAAAATTAATCAAAAATATATGAGCAGAAGAAACCACCCGATCACCGAGAAAAACACAGATGACGATACAGACCTGGACACAGACCTGGACACAGACCACAGACCTGGACACAGACCTGGATACAGACCTGGACACAGACCACAGACCTGGACACAGACCTGGATACAGACCTGGACACAGACCTGGATACAGACCACAGACCTGGACGCAGACCTGGATACAGACCACATACCTGGATACAGACCACATACCTGAATACAGACCACAGACCTGGACGCAGACCTGGATACAGACCACAGACCTGGACACAGACCTGGATACAGACCTGGACACAGACCTGGATACAGACCACAGACCTGGACGCAGACCTGGATACAGACCACATACCTGGACGCAGACCTGGATACAGACCACAGACCTGGACGCAGACCTGGATACAGACCACAGACCTGGACACAGACCACAGACCTGGATACAGACCACAGACCTGGACACAGACCACAGACCTGGACACAGACCACAGACCTGGACACAGACCACAGACCTGGATACAGACCTGGATACAGACCTGGACACAGACCACAGACCTGGACACACACCACAGACCTGGATACAGACCTGGACACAGACCACAGACCTGGACACAGACCACAGACCACAGACCAGGACACAAACCAGGACACAGACCTGGACACAGACCACAGACCTGGACACAGACCTGGACACAGACCACAGACCTGGACACAGACCACAGACCTGGATACAGACCTGGACACAGACCTGGACACAGACCACAGACCTGGACACAGACCTGGACACAGACCACAGACCTGGACACAGACCTGGACACAGACCTGGACAGTCGCTTTAACAGATTTGTGTAATAAATGTGTAATTATGGTAAATATAAAATAGTTTCTCTGATTTTTTTCTACTGAGACGTTTTTTCCACTTTTTTAAAATATTTTTTTTAATAGTATAAAATAAAATATATAATTTTTTTTCTCATCATTTCGTACAAAGACGCTCTTTTGTTTTTGTGTTTTTAAAGGAATCACACAAATTTACCCAGAATTCACAGGGTGAAAACATTCTCTCTCTCTCTCTCTCTCTCTCTCTCTCTCTCACACACACACACTCACACAAACTCACACACACACACACTCACACACACACACACACACACACACACACACACACAGAAAACGCCACCAGAGATTAAAACATGCCGGAGATATGTGTGTGTTTGTTAATTTGTTTGTTTGTTTGTTTGTGTGTGTGTCTCACCCAGCGCTCCCTGGCAGATGTCGGTCCTGGTGGCTCCGGATACAATGAACTCGGGGTCAGAGGTCAACTCCTGCACACAGACAGACAGACAGGAGGTCAAAGCTTTGCAGGAACAGGAAGTCGTCTTTACAGGAACAGGAAGTCGTCTTTGTTTTCACATTGAGCCGCTTTGACCTGAAGACAAACGTCAAACCGCTTCACTGAATTTATCACGCGGAGTTTCTCGTCTTCACTCTCAGCTGCTCCAGAGTCAGGACACATGACACAGACGGCGTGCAGCGCTCTGCCCCGCCCCCTCTGAAATGGGAACTGCTCGACGCCGCCGCTCTCCACTCGCAGTCTCCCGCCGCTCGTCTGATAAATATTTCGTTACATTAGTGAGGCTGTCGGCTCTCGGCTGTCATTTTTCTGTTGGTCAATGTTTCCTGTGAAAATTAACTGAAATCCCCCCCCCATAAATGACTAACCGTCCCTAAATTATATTGAAATATTAAGTTATAATCCTGGTCTGAATTCATGATTTTCTTTTTGGAAAATCATTTTTTAAATAACCAATCAGGACGATCGTTTCAGACAATGTTTGGTCTTTGAAATTTCACTCAAAGTCCTGGAATGTCCTGGAAACGTCTTGTTAAAATGTGTCAAACTGCAGCACCGCCTTATCAACCAATCAATCAATCAATCAACCAATCAATCAATCAGTCAGTCAGTCTGATCAGTTATGGAGAGCAGAATCAATATTCACAAGTATTGATCAGTGACGCTACTCTAATTAACTCTGACCAGAAACAGGTGCGCTGCTCCTGTCAGCCAATCAGTGAGCGCCAGCTGACGTCACTTCAGATTATTTCAGTATTTCAGCACTTTGGAAAGTTTGGAAAAGTTTTGAAACGTGTTTGTTGGATTCTAAAACTAATGAATGGTTAAAGGGTTAAACTGGTTTCTCTCTCTGAGCTTTGAGAACTCAAAGTGTCTCTGCGGGACTCACGGTGGGTCTCTGCCAGGACACCCCCCGGGTCTTGTAGGAACCGGGGCCCAGTTCCTTGAATCCCAGGGAGGATGGGAGCGCCGGGAAGGTCTCGTCCTGGAAAAGGCAGCCGGTCTCGAAGCAGAGCGCGCGCAGACTCTCGTAATCCTGGTTCAGGTACTTGAGCGCCTGGCTGTTGGAGCCGACGCCCCTGTCCCGGTCCCGCTTGTGCAGCAGGGTCTGCGCGATGCCGGACATGCTGCTTGGTCTGGAACCTGGAACTTGGAGGGTCTGTGGGGTGCTGGAAAGTTTTGGAGAGCGCAGAGAAGCTGCAGGTGTGCGACGCCAGGAAAGGTGTGTCCAAGTCTGTGGAGATCTGACACAGTCACCAGGACACCGTCACAGGTGAGACTTCCGGTGAGGAGCTTCAAAATAAAGCCAGTATTTAACCAGCCTGAAGTCTGCAGGAAGCAATGAAATATATCAGATGAAAATAAAATAAAACGTTGCAAACCGATAAAACCACGTCGCCATCGTAAAGATCTTCACTCTGAGTTTTTAACGGACTCACAAACCAGACAAAGATTTACAGCAGCTTTTATTCTCAGATGTCCGAAGATAAGATGAGTCTTTTTTGTCTTCCACAGGACAAACGTACAAACGTTTGTAGCTGCTTTTCATCTCTTTGCATTCTTTCTGTATCTGGGGTCTTTTTGCATCTCTGTTGTCGGTGTATGTACTATATGTGTGTATGTGTGTGTGTGTGTGTGTGTGTGTGTGTGTGTGTGTGTGTGTACCTAATGGCACGGCTTGGTGCTTTTATTGTGAAGAGCACATGTCAGGCTTCCTGTGCTATTGGAATTAAATGTGTCATCGCGGAGCAGGAAGGGCGTGTTCCTGTTGGCTCAGAGACTCAACAAACAGCCTCATTCCTTAACACAGTGTCACTCCTCCACCCACACACACACACACACACACACACACCTGCCCTCACTCTGCTCTGATTACAGCCTCTTACACCCTTCCCAAAATGTTTCCTCCAGAGGTACGACCAAACCAGATTATTGTTTTAGCAAGGTCTGTTTATTCTTAAATCAGGGTTTCCTGGACTACAAATGTGGCTTTCTTTAACCTGCTGGGTCACCATGGTAACTGATGCTGCAGACTGTGTCACCATGGTAACTGATGCTGCAGACTGGGTCACCATGGTAACTGATGCTGCAGACTGGGTCACCATGATAACTGATGCTGCAGACTGAACCTGGTCAGGAGCAGATTAATGTTCTGGGTTTAAAATCAGCTGCAGAGCGTCTTCCAGAGCGTCTCTGAGGAGCGTTTCTCTATAATCGGCCAGCACGTGAACAGAAAATGTTATAAATACACTTTACACAACCGTTGATAGGTGTAATGTGACTGAAATGCTCAGGTTTGGGTTTTTGGTGCTAAATGTTTCCATAGTGACTCTAAAAGCTTCTGTAAAACCACAGATCACATTATACATGAAGAGCTCACTTTACATTTTTACTCAGGATGTTAATTCACATTAAATGTGACGTAATTCCTTCAGATCAGATCGGAGTCACCACTTCTCACGTTTAAACGCTTAGTTCTGATTGGCCGAAGTCTGTTTTTACTGTTATATTACAGCTGATGCATCCGTCTGTTAATGTTTATCATAGATATTATTCAATCAGTTACATTCATTCGACTCTGATTCGTCCAAAAACTAAAGTGATTTATAGTCTCCTTCATCACAGTCAGACCTAAATATAGTTACTGATGATAAAGTTTAAATCTGCTGCGTCGAGTTTAAAGTGTCGCAGCTGCAGAATGAGCAGCTGAAATAACGCGGAGACGGATCGAAAATATCTACTTGTTCATTCACGAAACGTCGTTTTCTGAGCTGAAGCCACGGTGTTGTTTGTGCTGAAATACTTTTTAATATTCTTCACAGGGGGCACGCTATCAGTTATTTATAATGTCAAACCATGAAAGCGTCGTGTTACTGGTCCTCTGTGAGCGTGCAAGTCTGAAGCAGAAAGGGTTAACAGCTGATCGGCTCAGACTGAAGCTGCTGTTTCTGAGACTCTGATGGACGCGCATCAGAATTTAACCTTTTGCAGTCTGATCTGCGTCGCTCCGTCACACTGATGTCTATGTCAGTGGATCAGACACAATATTTTCTCCAAAAATCTGAGACTTTATCACCGTTTATAGAAACAATGGAAGCAGAGACTGTGTCCTCCCAGCATGTCCACACTGTCTCCTGTCTCTGTCTGTCTGTCTCCTGTCTCTCTTCATTGGTTATAAAATGACAACATTGAGACAGATTGTGAGACACAAAGTGTCTCTTCAGCTTTATTGTCTCATGTCTTTTTGTCTTTAATCACAGAAAACAGCTCAACTTCACTTTCGTTGATTTCAAAATGAATAAAGTTTTACAGACTTTGAAAGACTTTTCATGAAATCATCAGCTGATGCGTCAAAACTCTCCCAGCATGCACCTGGAGCTGGCACGGTCAGTTGATGGCGAGGCAGAGCCACTGCAGGAGCAGAAGAAGAAGAGTTCACTGACGACGTCATCAGACCGTACCTGTCCAGGACTAAGCCCGAGCCTCCCAGCACAGCTCTGCACTGCTGTACTGGTCTGGGGTCAGTTTTACCTGCTGCAGGTCCAGTTGGATCCTCCCCTGGTTCTTCTTATCCAGAGTCCTGAACATCTCTGAGGAGCACAAACAAAGTGTGAGAACCTTTACGCAAAAAGACAAAAGGAGAACAATGGGAACCCGAGAGCTGGTGGTTTTTGGGAACCCTGAAGCCTGATGGTGGCAGTAATGTTGTGAGGGTCCGTCCACACCAGAACCAGAACCAGAACCATAAACAGAAGGTTTTAAAGGGTTCCAGCTGCAGTGGACGGTGGAGTCACACTGCGACGGTGATGACGATGAAAGGGTTAATGGACATCATTTGGATCTCTGAGAGAGACTTCCTGAAGGACAGAAACACTGACAGCCAATCAGAGGACTGCGTGCTTTGTCTGTGTTGTTCTTCCTGTGAGTGTAGTCCTCAGAAACTGATCAATAACTGATCAGAAACTGATCAATAACCAATCAATAACTGATCAGAAACTGATCAATAACTGATCAGAAACTGATCAATAACCAATCAATAACTGATCAGAAACTGATCAGAAACCTGCCTGGCTGTCTCTCCCTGACGGTAGCAGACGGAGCCTCTGTGAGGAGGAGAAGAAACGACAAACTTCAGCTTGATCTGCTGATTTTCGCAGTTTAAAAGCTTCACTTTGGGCTCATCGGGACGTTTCGGCACATTTTGCTACTCAAGAAAGTTTAAGGAGTTTCGTGATAACGTCAGCATCTCCGTGATCCGTAACAGCCTTTAATGAGTCCTCATCTCTGTGTCCCGCCTGTGATTATGGCACCTGGTGCTCAGTGGAAAGAGAGGCGCGCCATTTACAGAGGTTATATCCTCGCCACAGCAGCCGCGCGTTCGATTCCAGCCTTGACCCTCTGCTGCATGTCCCCCCTCTCTGTCCCCCTTCATCCTTAAACTGTCCATTAAAGACAACAAAAGACCCCAAAATAATCAAAAATAAATAAATATGATTAATACATTTCAGTTACTAGTTTATAGTTATGGTTACAGTTAATAGTTATAGTTACTAGCTATAGTTATAGTTATAGTTTATAGTTATGGTTATAGTAAACAGTTATAGTTAATGTTATAGTTATAGTTTATAGTTTATAGTTATGGTTATAGTTATAGTTATAGTTATAGTTATAGTTATAGTTATAGTTAATGTTATAGTTTATAGTTATAGTTATAGTTTATAGTTAATGTTATAGTTACAGGTTATAGTTATAGTTAAAGTTATAGTTATGGTTATAGTTATGGTTATGGTTATGGTTATGGTTATAGTTAATGTTATAGTTATGGTTATGGTTATGGTTATAGTTAATGTTATAGTTATAGTTATGGTTATAGTTAATGTTATAGTTATGGTTATAGTTATAGTTATAGTTATAGTTATAGTTATAGTTAATGTTATAGTTATAGTTGTAGTTATAGTTAATGTTATAGTTATGGTTATGGTTATAGTTATAGTTTATAGTTATAGTTAATGTTATTGTTATAGTTATAGTTGTAGTTATAGTTAATGTTATAGTTATAGTTATGGTTATGGTTATGGTTATAGTTAATGTTATAGTTATAGTTATGGTTATAGTTATGGTTATAGTTATAGTTATAGTTATAGTTATAGTTATAGTTATAGTTATAGTTATAGTTAATGTTATAGTTATAGTTGTAGTTATAGTTAATGTTATAGTTATGGTTATGGTTATAGTTATAGTTTATAGTTATAGTTAATGTTATTGTTATAGTTATAGTTGTAGTTATAGTTAATGTTATAGTTATAGTTATGGTTATGGTTATGGTTATAGTTAATGTTATAGTTATAGTTATGGTTATAGTTATGGTTATAGTTATAGTTATAGTTATAGTTATAGTTATAGTTATAGTTAATGTTATAGTTATAGTTATAGTTATAGTTATGGTTATAGTTATAGTTATAGTTAATGTTATAGTTATAGTTATAGTTATAGTTAATGTTATAGTTATAGTTATAGTTGTAGTTATAGTTAATGTTATAGTTATAGTTATGGTTATAGTTAATGTTATAGTTATGGTTATAGTTATAGTTATAGTTATAGTTATAGTTAATGTTATAGTTATAGTTATAGTTGTAGTTATAGTTAATGTTAATGTTATAGTTATGGTTATGGTTATAGTTATAGTTATGGTTATAGTTAATGTTATAGTTATGGTTATAGTTATAGTTATAGTTAATGTTATAGTTATAGTTATAGTTATAGTTGTAGTTATAGTTAATGTTAATGTTATAGTTATGGTTATGGTTATAGTTATAGTTATAGTTAATGTTATAGTTATAGTTATAGTTATGGTTATAGTTATAGTTATAGTTATAGTTATAGTTAATGTTATAGTTATAGTTATAGTTATAGTTATAGTCAATGTTATAGTTATAGTTATAGTTGTAGTTATAGTTAATGTTATAGTTATAGTTATGGTTATAGTTAATGTTATAGTTATGGTTATAGTTATAGTTATAGTTGTAGTTATAGTTAATGTTATAGTTATGGTTATGGTTATAGTTATAGTTTATAGTTATGGTTATAGTTAATGTTATAGTTACAGTAATAGTTACAGCTATTGTTATTGTCATCGGTATGATTATAGCTACGATCGCAGCGCGTCGACGCCCTCTTGTCGTCATCAGTTGAGACTCACTGAAGAGCAGTTCCAGGCGGATCAAGCAGCCGATGAAACAGTCGAAGTCGATGGCGTAGTTGGTGTCGGCGTATTGACTGACAATCTCCTGAATGATGGCGCTGTTCAGCTGGAACCCTGAACACAGGAAGAGGAATATAAGAGAATCAGAAGAGCAGAGGGGGATCGGGACCAGGAAGGTCTTACTGAGGGAACCGTCTTTGAGATCTGAGAACCTCTCCATCATTTCACGAACAAGAAGCATCTTTAACGAACCATGAAACTTCTCGTAAAACCTTCAGAGCTTCTACAACATGTGAGACGGCGCTGGAAACATGTCCTCTAAATGACTGACAGAACCAAGCTGATGTCTTGACCCTGTCAGTCCAATGAGAGGCTCAGGACCTGCATCGGGTTCTACGTAAAGGAATCAGAGAACGTTCTGTAAAGAACCTGTGGACATCAGATCAGGACTCTCACCAGCTTCAGCCAGAGCTGCTCTCATCTCGTGACTGCTCATCGTCCCAGAACCATCCGAGTCGTGACTCTTAAAGATCTCCTGCAGAACCACAAGAAGGAGGAAAAAGCTGTTTAACCCTTAAACACCTGGTCCTGCATCAGTATGCTGCATTAAGATGCCCTCCACAAGCGTCTTCACCTCTGGAACCTGAGAGAACTGGTTTGATGGAAACATGGAAAAAGGCAATGACCAACTTGGCAAAAAATGTCCTGCAAATTCTAAAAATGGACAAACGTAACAAAAAAAAGATCTGAAAACTAAGTGTGGGGATTATATATTTTCAAAATCAAGGGAAAAATGTCCAGAAAAGTATAGTATATTAAATCTTATTCTTATACAGTATCTTGAAAATTGTGTTTCTGGGGGGAAAAAAGACAGTTTTTTGCTCATTGTCTTCTTTTTTTCGTAGGTTTCAAAGAGTTAAAAGCACCTTGTTGTGTAACTTGTGTAACTCAGACTTCTCAGACTTCCTCTTTGGTAAAGCTTATAGTCAGGGCTGGCTCAGACTCTCCTCTTTGATAAAGCTTATAGTCAGGGCTGGCTCAGACTTGTCCTGCCACTTGTCTGTCTGTCTGTCTGTCTGTCACATTGTTCTCACCAGGTATTTCTGGATCTTCATCCACAGACAGTGAAACTCCAGCAGACCCAGTTTACTGCTGCCATCCATCTTAAGACCAGTTAAAGACCTACACAGAGAGAACTAACTGTCTGCAGGTAGGCAGGAAAATCATGTGTAGTTGTAGAATTTTGAACTTGAATTACTAGTTTTACTTTTTTAAAAATTGTATGTTGATGAAATTTGAATCTTTAGATTTTTTCTACTTCGTGTTTCATGATTTTAAAAAAACAAAACTCTGGTGCTCTGCTCATACAGAAGTGGACATAGTTCCTGTCATAACTGATTATATTTTTATTTTTAATACACCTGGTGAATAATATCCAGATTATGAATTGATGAAAACATCAGAAAATACTTATAAAACTGCTGATGATGCTTGCTGTGATTTTATTTTGAAGGATACGTCCAGCAGGCTGATAATGTTGCGGCACGTCTGCAGACTGAAGCCGTCCGTCTTCACGTCTGACCCTTCAAACACACAACAGAGTATCCGTTCACACAGGAGCCTGCCTCGGTCTGACAAAGAGACAAGTACACAACAACAACACAAATACACAGAATAATAACACAACAGACACGTTCACACATACCTGCATTACTCTGACAAACACACAGTAACACACAACAACACAAAACAACAATACATGAAAATAAGTAGGTCAGCACTTCGGTGAAGGCAGCGCTTCATTTCCATCAAAGTTTGCATGCAGAGCAGCCGCTCTGTGAGCTGCTGAGGACACATCCGTCCCTCTGGACTCAAACACAAACAACAACAACAACAAAATAAAAGTACAAAAGTAAAGTGCAACAACTGACTCAGAAAACACTGATTATTCCTACATCAGAAAATACTGATTATTCCTACATCAGAAAATATAGATTATTCCTACATCAAAAAACTGATTATTCCTACATCAGAAAATACTGATTATTCCTACATCAGAAAATATAGATTATTCCTACATCAGAAAACACTGATTATTCCTACATCAGAAAATATAGATTATTCCTACATCAGAAAATATAGATTATTCCTACATCAGAAAATATAGATTATTCCTACATCAAAAAACTGATTATTCCTACATCAGAAAATATAGATTATTCCTACATCAGAAAATATAGATTATTCCTACATCAGAAAACACTGATTATTCCTACATCAGAAAATATAGATTATTCCTACATCAGAAAATATAGATTATTCCTACATCAGAAAATATAGATTATTCCTACATCAGAAAACACTGATTATTCCTACATCAAAAAACACTGATTATTCCTACATCAGAAAATATAGATTTTTCCTACATCAGAAAATATAGATTATTCCTACATCAGAAAACACTGATTATTCCTACATCAGAAAATATAGATTATTCCTACATCAGAAAACACTGATTATTCCTACATCAGAACTCTTCAGCACACTTAAAATGATGAACATCTATAAAAAACAGTAAACTTCATATAACATTACAACCATAAATAAATTAAACTCTTTATCACATCAAGGTGACGCCACGTTAGACTTTTCTTACTCTGAGCAACAACTTTGTCCAAAATCTGCTGGAGCTCGAAGGCAGAAATCTCAGAGTCCTGTGAGACAGAAGGATATAAAATGTGAGACGTTTAGTGTCCCAGCAGGTGGACAGGAAATTACCTTTTCAGATGAAGACCACATTTTGATAAAATGTTTAGTTACATTTCCAGAGATGTGGACAAAGAGACGTTTGAAGTGTGGGTCCACGTCCTCCTGTCCAATGTCTGGCTGCACGGACAACATTTAAAACCATGGATGAAAAAATAAAAACAAAATACCACATTTTTACACAGAGACTCAGACGTTAAATAAAACGTTGTCTCAACAAGACATGACAGACGAGACATCAGAGACTTAAACTGACCTGAAGGTTTGTGTAGGAAGTTATTTTTACCAAGTTAATATCTCATTTTAACAAGTTAATATCTCAGTTGAACATGTTATTATCTCGTTTTTAACAAGTTATTATCTCGTTGCAGCTAATTAATAGCTTGTTCTAAAAACTTATCTCATCCTAATAAGTTCTTATGTTGTTACGAGTTATCCTGATCTAACGAGTTATGACATTTTAACGAGTTATCTTGCTCTAACGAGTAAATCTTCCAGATGATCTTGTTTTTATTCTATTTATTTTCTTTGTTATTTTGTCATTCTTACGAGTTATCTCGGTCTCTCTTGTTCTAACCAGTTTATATCTTTGCTCGGGAGGATCTAATCCTAGTATCGCAGATATTTTTGAGTGAAACATTTTAAACTCAGAAACTAAATATTTAAGTCATGAACCGGACGTGTCACAAACCTCAGGGACGTCAGCGTCCAGGTCCTCCTCCATCGGGCTGAGACAGAGACATGGACAGAGACATGGACAGAGACAGAGTTGAGACAGACAGAGGACCAATGTGACCAGTATGTGACAGATGAATCCCAGTATGAGACAGAAGAGTCCCAGTATGAGACAGAAGAGTCCCAGTATGAGACAGAAGAGTCCCAGTATGAGACAGAGTCCCAGTACGACCTGCTGTGAGCGTGTTTCTCCGTGAAAATTCTCAGGATGAAGCTTCCTTTGCGATGCGGCTCGAAAGTCGACGGGATGATGGCGTATTCTCCAGGTGGCAGCTTGAAGCGCTCACACACCTCCCTCAGGTTGATGAAGGTCTGACTGCGAGCCACCGCCGCACGCCGCAGCAGGATGTCTGCGCCCAGGTGGACGTTACTGCGACCTTTATACTGACCACAGAAGAAGAGGAGGGTCAGAGTTTATACTGACCACAGAAGAAGAGGTCAGTAGATATTTTAAGTATTTGTGGTTCTCAGGTTGGTTGAACTCACCTCAACAGGAACCTAGCAGAGAAAAACAAACAAACAGAGAAAAACAAACAAACAAACAGAGAAAAACAAACAAACAAACAGAGAAAAACAAACAAACAAACAGAGAAAAACAAACAAACAGAGAAAAACAAACAAACAGAGAAAAACAAACAAACGGACAAAATTCAAACACACAGTTTCAGTTTTTACAGTTTCTGGCTGATAAATTGGGTCATTTTGGAGTTTTTTATTTTCAGAATTTGGACAACATGCTTTCTTTACAAATCACATCATCATCACAAATTCACCAGAAGAAAATCAAACATTTGTAGAGAAGAAAAAAATCACCAAAAACTTGAGAAGAAAAACAAATTTAAAAAAAAAAAAAAAAACATCCAACATTTGTAAAGAAAACATCTCTTACAAACCTGCAGGCACGTTGTCTTTTTTTTGATTAACAAAAATTTTGAAAGAAAAGAAGTGTGTGTGTGTGTGTGTGTGTGTGTGTGTGTGTGTGTGTGTGTGTGTGTGTGTGTGTTCTGACCTGGTAGATGGCGAACCCGATGGTGTTGAGGTCTCGTCCGAAGCGTCTCTCCCTACGACCGTCCTTCTGCATCAGCCCGATGAGGACGGTGCAGCCATCCTTGCCGTCGTGAGGGTCGTCGTCCACGTCGTCCAGCCGAATGAAGAACTGCGGGTTGGAGCAGAACGTGGCTGCAGACACACAAACAGAGGAGGTCTGAGCAAAAATGCCCCAAAAAAATCTTTAAAATATGAAAATTATAAGAAAAGTAAATATAAGCAGATGCATCATAAATCAGCCAACAGTTTGAAGTTAAGTTGAATTTTTTTTTAAAGTTTTAAGTATGAGAAAGTTTGACCACGCCAAAAAACTTCCAGAAGAAGAAAATTAATAAAACAAATAAATATGAGAACATATCTGTGCAATGCTGAAGATGGAGTTAATTTCTTCAACAAATTACAATACTGTTTTTTTTCAGTGAAAATTAGTTAAAAATGTAATGACTTTTTAATCATCAAATAAAAACAAAATTAACTGACTGTTTTAATTGTTGACTTACTGAACTTTTTTTTGCAATTTAAAAAAAAAATCCTTTACAAACTTTTTAAAGTTTTTTTTCTATAAACATTTTTAGGAAGTTTTTCCACTTTTTCTTTTCTCTTTAATGGTTTTTGGTCAAAAATCAGCATACATGTTACAGAAAACAACTGCCAAATACAGAAAATTGCCACACATTGATTTGAAAAATCAAAAATTTCTTTCAGATGAAAATAAATGGGTAAAATTTTAAAAGAAAGAAAAACTGCCAAAAGTTTTTAAAAATCACTGAAACTTTTAAATAAAAAGAAGTAGCCTAAGATTAAAAAAAAGTCTCCAAAAGTTTTATAACATCACCAAAAATGTTACAGGAAAAAAAAAGCCAAACATTTTAAAACAAAAATAAACAAAACAAAAACTTTGTTTTTTCTTCCTGCAGGGTCCAGGCTGAGCGTCCACCGTGCGTGACCGCTGCAGAGTCATGTGACCCGGACGTGACCGCTGCAGAGTCATGTGACCTGTGCGTGACTGCAGCAGAGTCATGTGACCCGGACATGTCCTAAGTCGTACCTGCGTAGTTCCTGCAGCCGCCGGCGGTGGAACCGACCCTCCACATGCCCTCAAACTCGCCGTAGCTCCAGCGTCCCACCTCGTCACTGCTCAGCGTGTCGGGTGTCAGGTTACAGATGTCGAGGCGGGTAAACTGACGCAGGAAGTCGGTGTAGGACATCCTGCGGAGACAAAGAAGAAGAGAGACATATTTACCAACTATGTCTCTATCCTGCTGATGAACTCACCTGTCCCCGTCCTCTCCACAGTGAGACAGTCACTGACCTTTGACCTCTGACCTCAGATCTGATACAGACACATTTACTCAGATTACACAGAACAAGTTTTACCAAGTACCACAACAAGGTACAAATACTGTGTTACATCTTCAAGTCCTGTACTCAAAACTAAATACAGTCTGATAATAATAAATACTAATAATAATTATAGTAAAAATAATGATAATAATAATAATAAATACTACTACTACTAATTATTATAACAATAATAATAGTAATAATTATGATAATAGTAGTAATAATAATATACACATAATATAATCTAAATATCCATAAACATTTCATTTATAAAGCGCTTTTAAAGCTAACTCAGAGACGCTGCTCTCTGCAGCTGCTGACGGTGTTTGTGTCTGACCCACCAGAACTCGCCGTCCTCGGCAGCGTGATCCAGCTGCTGCTTCTCCTCCGGCTCCACTGCGGACCATTCCTTAGAACTGACAAACACAAACATCAGAGGGTCCCTGAACGCCTCACTCGGGACCCAGACTGGAGACTGGAGACTCACCCGTCACTCCAGGCTCCGGTCCACTCCACCTGACCCCAGGGGTTCCTGATCCTCAGCAGCTCCACCGCAGAGCCCTGGTGATGGACCTGCAGGACAGTGACAGGGTCAGGGGTGAAGCCGGGGCGGGGCCAGGCCAAGTCTGAGCTCAGGTCAAGGGGGGGACCTTCTAAACCTGAGTCCAAACCTGCAGAGGCTCTGACACTCAGCCCCCGCAGAGCCCCGAGTTCAGACCGAAGAGGTCTGCGCGTTCTCAGCCCTCGGCTCTCTGCAGCGTTCACACACTCAAGACGACTTTACGTCTCTGCGCCAGTGATGTCTGAGATCTGTCCGTCCAGCACGGTCTGTGAATGCCGTCTCTCAACCACACAAGGGACAAACGACTCAGTGATCAGCTGATTAGACCCCAAAGTGCTCCTGATGCTGAACAGCTTCAGAGAGTTTCCCCAGGCTCAGACTGAACTGATTAGTATCTGCTCTTAAAGGTCATAGGTTGAGGTCACGGTGACCTCATTTAACACGTTTTCAGCCTATGTTTTGACGGTGTTTCCGGTGCTGGCGCTCACCTGTTTGCTGAAAATTACTCAGATTCTGGTTTCATGTTTCGGTCACGGAGGATGATGGAAATCCACCAGCAAAACTTTGTATTAGCATAATCACACTTAACCATCACTCACCATAGCCACTAGCATTAGCTCCCTCTTGTCCAAATATGGTCACCGCTGCCTGCAAAAGTTGGCGATGCCTGAAATGCAGAACTCAGGGCTTCAAACGACCGTTAATACACGATGAGAGTCCCCACTCAGCGTGAGTCCCTACGTGATTTGGAGCTTTATGATTCAGAGCATTAAGATTCGGGGGGACTCACATCGAGTATTGACATCCACAAATTGCTGGGTGATGTCAGCGAGCTGTGGGCGTGTCCCGCTGTGACGCCAGCTGTGTCTGCTGGTTACTGTTGTGTTTGTTGGCCGTGACGCAAACGAGCTCTGCAGCTGATGGAAGGTCATGAAGAGCTGAGCGTCTGCGGCCGGATCCTCCAAAAACTCCCGTGATCCAGACTGTCCGAGTCTGAGTCCACGTCCGAGTCCGATTCCGAGTCCGAGTCTGAGTTCGTCCAGCTGCAGACGCATCACCCAGAATTCACAGCAGCACCGAAAACAGCCAATGACCTCCGGTTTTATGTTTTCATACGCACAACGTTCAACGGTCAGTCTGTTGTGACCCCGAGAGGAAGAGCCGCTGACTCGGGTGAAAACCCTCTGAAACCTGAACAAAAACACGAGGACACCGAGCAACAGAAGAAACTATCCAAAAATTCAAATAAATTAGTAAAAAGAAGAAGAAAATGACCTGAAAATGTGTTTAAAAAAGGGGAAAAATATGAAAAATGAAAAAAGATAAATAAGATATGAAAAAATAAAAGATCTGGAAAATGTGTTCAAATATAATATGATTTTGTAACATAATTTTTTGTAAATAAATATGATCATTATAAATAGTTTTGACAAGCAGCTTTTTTAAAAATAATTTTCTAAACCTACAAATGTTTTGCAGTTTTGGGAACATTTCTTACCAGAATTAATTTCTTTTTCTTTTCTTGACAGAAATTAAACCACTGTGCTCAGAACTCAACTGGTTAATACCGGCGAAAAGCACCTGAACGCAGCACAAGAAAAGGTTTTCAAAGTGTTCACGCCTCAGACGGCAAGCTTCCTGTAAGACACGCTGTCATTTCCCATCATGCCTCACCTGCCGTGCTGCAGTGATGGAGTAGGCGTGACCTTTGACCAGCTTCTGCCTGGTGATGGCCTCCGTCTCAAACGAGCTGGAAATCTGACAAAAAGCAGATCATACATGAGCAGCTTCACACGCCTGTCAGGGTATCAACACACAACATGCTTTTTATGTGTGAATGTTTACATGTCAACGTATCAATGTTTATGTGTCAGTGCGTGAATGTTTCCATGCCAGTGTGTGAATGTTTACATTCCAATGTGTGAATGTTTACATGTCAGTGTATGAATGTTTACATTCCAATGTGTGAATGTTTACATGTCAGTGTATGAATGTTTACATTCCAATATGTGAATGTTTACATGTCAGTTTGTGAATGTTTACATTCCAATGTGTGAATGTTTACATGTCAGTGTGTGAATGTTTACATGTCAGTACATGAATGGTGTAATTATGTGAATGTTTACGTTTTGGAGTGTGTGACTGTTTACATATTGGAGTGTGTGAATGCTTACCTATTGGAGTGTGTGAATGTTTGTGTGTTTATAGTGTGTTAATGTTTATGTGTCAGTGTGTGAATGTTTATATGTTAGAGTTTATGAATGTTCAAGTGTTGGATTGTGTGAATGTTTACGTGTTAGTGTGTGAATGTTTACGTGTTAGTGGGTGAATGTTTACGTGTCAGTATGTTTTTGTGTTAAACTTTCTGAATGTTTACATGTTATAGTGAGTACGTGTTTACATGTTAAAGTGTGTGAATGTTTACGTGTTGAAGTGTGAATGTTTACGTCAATGGAGCAGCCGAGCAGCGAGCCGAGCTTCAGAGCCTTCCTCATGATGTGAAACAGTGAGGGCGGAGCTTTCTTCAGGTCATAGCTCTCTGAGATTCCTCCAGTGAAATCCTCAAAACCTTCAATACTCGAACCTCCAGTCAGAGCCTCGTATGAGCTGTTCACCCTGCAGGATACCGTTCACACGGCAGCGCTTCAGAGTGACACTGACACTGTAGCACAGGTAGAAATGCCCTAAAATCCCAGAACATCTTAAAATCCAAGAAACGAGTGTGGGGCTGCGGCCCCTGGCCCCTGGCCCCTGGCATTTTGCAAAGTGGCCCCCAATCACAGCAGGGTGAGTGTCCCTGCTGGAGATGAATCAAAGCAGCAGCTGATCTCATCAGCTTCTCTGACTGCCTTCTTAATATTAAATATAATATTGAGATTAAAGCCGTGCTGGTTGTGTGTGAATGTTGTCTGTGTCCAGATGAAATGGACAGTCTGCTGTGTGAATGGAGGGAGGTCATTTTGTATCTGTTTGTGGTTGTTTTGTGTGTTTTTGTGTCTTTGTGGTTGTTTTGTGTCTCTTGTGTCTTTGTGGTCATTTGGTTGTTTTGTGTGTCTTTGTGGTTGTTTTGTGTCTCATTGTGGTCGTTTTGTGTGTCTTTGTGGTCGTTTTGTGTGTCTTTGTGGTCGTTTTGTCATTTAAAGTGAAAGCTGCAGAAACATCTTAAGTTTAAGTTTTTCAGGAACATAAAAAATAATAAAATAAAAATAAATCTAAACAGCAACCTGAGTAAAGCTCTGTGCTGAAGAGGCGCCGTCTGATGTAGTTTTGAGAACACGTTGATAAAATCCTTATTTTATCCTTCAAACTGTGGGAGAGAAATGAGGGAACGCTGTGTGAACGTGATGAAGTGAGGCGGAATAAATCAGAGCGACACGTGTGAATGCTACCTGTTCAACACAACGAGCTGAGTCAGCAGCTCTGTTTGTTTTCCAGGCTTGTCGACCGAAGTGTTGACTGAGTAAACCGTCCTCCGCCCTGCACACACACACACACACACACACACACACACACACACACACACACACACACACACACACACACACACACACACACACACACACAGCAGGCTGCAGCTGAGCTCTGCTGTGACTCTGCAGGTGTGCTCAGGCTGACCTGAAGTCAGATCATTGTTTCATTTGGAGCTTCAGACACAAACAGCGAAATACTTCGAAAGTTCAGGATCGGCCCCGGGGCCCATGTTGGCCCCAGGGGTCGTGGTGCGAGGTAAGGGTCAGGATGCGGTCTTACTTGGCATAGGGTCGGGGTCAGAGATCTGAGGTCTGAGGTCAGGGTCAGGGTGCGGTCTTACTTGGCGTAAGGTCGAGGTCAGAGGTCAGGGTCAGAGGACAGGGTCAGAGGTCAGGGTCAGAGGACAGGGTCAGAGGTCAGGGTCAGGGTGCGGTCTTACTTGGCGTAGGGTCAGGGCCAGAGGTCAGAGGTCAGGGTCAGGGTGCCATCTTACTTGGCATAGGGTCAGGGCCAGAGGTCAAAGGACAGGGTCAGAGGTCAGGGTTAGAGGACAGGGTCAGGGTCAGAGGTCAGGGTCAGAGGACAGGGTCAGAGGTCAGGGTCAGGGTCAGGGTCAGGGTGTGGTCTTACTTGGCATAGGGTCAGGGCCAGAGGTCAAAGCACAGGGTCAGAGGTCAGGGTCAGAGGACAGGGTCAGGGTCAGAGGTCGGGGTCAGAGGTCAGGGTCAGAGGACAGGGTCAGAGGTCACGTTCAGAGGTCAGGGTCAGAGGTCAGGGTCAGGGTCAGGGTGTGGTCTTACTTGGCGTAGGCCTTCTCCAGCAGGGCGCTCCAGAACTCCGTCCCTTCGGCTGAGTGGACAAACAGCAGCTTCCCGTCTCTGGTGGGCAGCTGGTCGTCCACCACCACGTCCACCCACTCGCCGTACTGCCACAGCTGCAGACACACACGGCTGAAGTCACTTCCTGTGGAGGCCCCGCCCACTCCCCGCACCGCCACAGGCAAAGAAAACAAACATCTGATCTCCCAGAATGCAGTTCACTCAGGGCTGCAAACTCCGGGAGAGAGAGGCAGTAAGTGTGTGTGTTTGTGTGTGTGTGTGTGTGTGTGTGTGTGTGTGTGTGTGTGTGTGTGTGTGTGTGTGTGTGTAGAGTCATGTGACCTGAAAGTGGAAGATGCCGGCGTACTGCGAGCTGAAGTTCTGCCCGGCAGGAACGACCCTGCTGAGGATCTGAGGGTCCAGAGTCAGAGAGGCTAAGGCAGCCAGCAACCAGCAGTCACCTGACAGACACAGAGCAGGGCAACATGAGCACGCCTCACACAGGTGAGCACATGTCTGTGTGTACGTGTGTGTGTGTGTGTGTGTGCATCTGCAGTGTGCATCTGCAGTGTGTGTGTGTGTATGTATGTGCGTCTGCAGTGTGTGTGTGTGTGTGTGTGCGCGTCTGCAGTGTGTGTGTGTGTGTGTGCGTCTGCAGTGTGTGTGTGTGTGTGTGTGTGTGTGTGTGTGTGTGTGTCACCCAGCTCTCCCTGGCAGATGTCGGTCCTCTTCGCTCCGTCGATAATAAACTGTGGGTCTGAACACAGCTCCTGATTGGACGAGACAGCAGGTGATGTCATTGTGACTGCGTGATGATGTAAGACAATACGATCAATATGATTGGTCAAAGTTTCCATGATGTCAGTTCGTGGGGCGTTTCTAGGATTTTAGGACAGTGGGGCTTTAACGGTCTATAGACATGTTTAGAGGGGGCGTGATGACCTGACCTGACCTGACCCTTTAAAATAGTTGTTTATGACTAAAAGCCCAAGTTTTTAAATTTTTTAAAAAATGTTTGGATATTTTTTGTCCTTTAACATTTTTGGAGATTTTTTAAATATTTTAGTTGGTTTTTTTTGTTAATTTTCTTTTTCAGAATTATTTTTGACAATAAGAGACATGTTAGATCCTTTTTCTTAACCCGAAACAAAGCTGAAATCCCTAAAAGCCAACCAGCCAGACTCCATTTAAATAAATAAATCACTAAATCAGTTTCGTGTGTTTAGAGCAGCGTGTTTCCACTCACCGTGGGTCGTTTCCACTCCACGCCGATGGTTTTGGAAGAGTAGCGTCCCAGCTGGTTGTATCCCAGAGAGTCCCAGGCTGCTGGGAAGGTCGGGTCGCAGAACAGCGAGCCGCTCTGCAGACACTCGTTACGCAGCTGCTCGAAGTCCTGCCCGTTAAAGGGGACGGCGTTGGTCCGGCTGCCGCTCCTGTCCTCCTCCCGGGCCTTCCTCCGGGCCAGCTCTGCTGCCGCGCTCGCCATCTGAGACGCCGTCAAAGGTTTTACGGAGAGTCTACAAAGAGTCTGCTGAAGTCTACAAAGAAGCACCGAAAATCTAACAGAAGTCTGCTGAAAGGTTAACAGAACGCGAGTCTGCTGAAGGTGCACCAAAGTTCTACAAAGGAGCAGCCGAAAATCTGCCGGTCTGTTAAAAGGTCACAAACAGTCAGCTGAGCGTCAGCTGATCGAGAAAACGAACCTCTGCTTCAGAAATCGATAACTGAACTGAGATTCATCCGAGTCAAACCGTTTGTGGAGGTCAGTGAAATGTCGTCTGTCGACAGCCTGAGAGGTGTGAGTGTGTGTGTGTGTGTGTGAGTGTGTGTGTGTGTGTGTGTGGGTGTGTGAGAGTGTGTGTGTGAGTGAGTGTGTGTGTGTGTGTGTGTGTGTGGGTGTGTGAGAGTGTGTGTGAGTGTGTGAGTGTGAGTGTGTGTGTGTGTGTGTGTGTGAGTGTGAGTGTGTGTGAGTGTGTATCAGGTGTAGAGTGGTCAGGTGTGAGGGGGCGGGGCTTTGTGATATCACTTGGCCGTGAATTATTCAGAGAACAAACAGTGTGATAAAGTCGGCAGCTGTTGACACACTCGGGTTTGGTTTCATATTTTGGGCTGCGGCTGAGAGGGCGGAGCTCGCAGCTTCAGCTGATGACAGCTCATGCGGTCGACGAGCTGCATCCACGAATCCTGTTCATTCTGACATCAGCTGATAATTTTGGTGGGAAAAAACAGACGGAAACAGACGGAGGGTTGCTGACAGGATGAACTGGACTCATCAATTATTCGCTGAGCACTGAACGGGACGTTTTTAGGCGAGCGATGAGACACGGCAACCCGCGGTGAAATCAAGACCGACAACCCCCAGAAACAGCTGCCACAGAAATGCATCATGGGAATCACGTCCTGCGTGGTGTTCGCCTGACGTTCGAACCGTAACCTGAGAAGCTGAGTTTAAGGAAAAAATCACCAAAACGTTTTTACAGAAAACAAAAACAGCAAAAGTTTGTAAGAAAACACGTCTTCAGTAGTGAAATCGATCCAGGATCCCAGCTGATCGCCGTCCTGGCTGAGGCCCCCGAGTCCTCAGACTGAGAGACGGCCCTGGTGTCTGACAGGAAACAGAGAGTGAGCGTCATGTCAATGAACACAGTTTTTTTTGGTCACTCATTAACCCATCGTTACGCAACCTCAACCGTCCACATACTTATGGCCATCCAGTTTTTCTGTGGCATGTTTTAATGTTTGTTTCCTGCCTCTGTCCACTAGAGACAGAGACACAGAGACACAGAGACAGACAGAGACACTGTCAGACAACAGAAGGAGACAGAGGAAGACAGAGACAGAGACACAGAGACAGACAGAGACACTGTCAGACAACAGAGGGAGACAGAGAGCACAGCAGCAGGGTTTGGTTCTAAAAACGTTCTGAGAACATTTAAATGCAACCACTGACTGTTTCAGCAGGTTTTCTTTATGTTCCCAAAACGTTTTTGTTAAACTTCAGGCAACATTCATATATATATATATATATATATATATATATATATATATATATATATATATATATATATACTGTTAAAATACCACATTACATTTTGATTAAAAAAATGTTGTGTAATCTCATTCCTCGATAACATGTTCTGAATGTGCTTTGGAAATGTTCCTCCTTGGTTCTCATGTAACATAGTGGGAACGTTTCATAAAAGAACATTCTCTGATCCGTCAACTCTCAAATTCAAATCAGCTTTATTGGCACGGATGTTTTTGCTATGTTGTCGCCAAAGCAAAATAACAGATTGTTAAATTATTAAATACATTACAAAAATATATTTGAGACACGTATTATATACGTTCTGTTTTAGTTACGTAGAAACATTTGGCGTAGAGCTGATTTCTCTTCGTCTATGATGATATTCCAGATATAAACGGCAGTTTTTTGTGGATAATCAGGATTTAGTGAGTGTGGTAAACGTTTGTAAATATTTGGTAAACGTTTGTAAATGTTTGGTAAACGTTGGTAAATGTTTGGTAAATGTTTGTAAATGTTGGTAAATGTTTGTAAATGTTGGTAAATGTTTGTAAGTGTTTGGTAAATATTGGTAAATGTTGGTAAGTGTTGGTAAGTGTTGGTAAATGTTGGTAAGTGTTTGGTAAATGTTGGTAAATATTTGGTAAATGTTGGTAAGTGTTGGTAAATGTTGGTAAGTGTTGGTAAATGTTGGTAAATGTTGGTAAATATTTGGTAAATGTTTGGTAACTGTTGGTAAGTGTTGGTAAATGTTGGTAAATGTTGTGTTTGTCACAGTGAGGCAGGAAGTGAGATTCAGTGTTTGATTGAAACGTTTATTTGGAACATATAATAAAACAAAGCAGTAAACATATTGTTTTAAAACAAAGAGAAGAGGCTGACAGAGTGGACACCGTCTGTCCCCCCTGTGTTCATTTCCATGTCCAGACGGTGTCCACTCTGTCTGTCCCCTCTGCATCACTGAAACACATCAGTATTTAACCTCACGGGAACTTCGCCTGAAATCAGAAACATCCTTTAAACGTTCTTTGAACGTTAGATTACAACGTTTTCTTTAACACATTATTACAACCTGTAGGTAACGTTAGTGTTGTGTGAATGCTCCCTGCCGACTGTGAAGGAGGTGCAGAGACAGAGGGTGGTGCAGGGGGAGGTCCGGCTCCTCCTCTGGTTTTGGGGCGGAGGTCTGACAGACTGAATCTGTTTGGGAGGAAAAAGTTTTTCTCGTCTCTCTGCGGACCGTTGGACCGACTCTCTCCTTCTTGTCCTTCTTGTCCTCCTTCTTGTTCTCCTCGGCTCCTCCATCATGTCCGGAGTGGCCAGCACCCTGGCCAAGAAGCGGGCCATGGCTGCGGGCTTCGGGACCAACGCGAAAGCGGTCCGGTACCTGAACCAGGACTTCAGCGCGCTGCGGGCTCAGTGTCTGTCCTCCGGGAGGCTCTTCTGTGACCCGACCTTCCCCGCCGCCCCGGAGGCGCTGGGCTTCAAAGAGCTGGGCCGGAGCTCCTACAAGGTCCGCGGCGTCACCTGGAAGAGGCCCACGGTAAGACCACCGGGACCGGAGGCCCGGGCCGAGGCCGGGACTGGGTGGGGCTGGGAGAAGATCTGCTGTCAGACTCCCTTCAGGCACATAACTGCGAGACGCCGCCCTGAAGTTAGGGACTGTTCAGTATTTATGTGAGGAGACGGCTCCTCCCAGCGGGACTCACGATGCGTTCAAGCACCGTCAGAAATGTGAAAATGCAACTAGAGTTTCAGATTTTCGACTTTCTGCTGTCATTTTGGGTATTCAAAACTATTTCTCAAAAAAAATTAAGTAAACAAAAATTATAGAACTATTTCTTTTAAATTTACCCAATAATGATAAAGAAAAAAAGCCAAACATTTTAAAGAATAAAGCTAAAAGATCACAAAAAAGGGAAGAAAAGAAAAAAAGTTTGACAAAATGCTTTCTTTAAAAAATTAAAGAAAAAATATATTCCAAAAATTTTTAGAGAAAAAAAAGTGCCTTCTTGAATCACCTTTTGATTTTTTTTTAATTGCCCAAAAAAATTAAAGAAAATAAAGATAAAAGATAAAGAAATTTTTTTTTAAAAAACAACAAAACAATTATTCACAAACATTTTGAAGAAAAAAAGCTCTTACAGAAAAAAGGACTTTCCTTAAAAATGGCAAAAAATATTGAAGAAAAAAAAGACATTAAAAATAGCACCAAAAAAAAGTTTTTTTTGAAAATTGGCAAAAAAAAAAAAAAAAAAAAAATCAAGGAAAATATCTTCTGCAGACTTGTGCGTGTTCTCTTTCAAAGTCAGTAACTCAAAAACAAAATCCAGCCATTTAACATCGTTTGCCCGTCAAAATAACAAATCATTAGTCAGGGGAAGCTGCCAAACACACTCTGACCACTGTTTCCTTTTTGCACGAGCCCCTCCGCCCATAAATAACCAACAGTCCCTAAGAATGCTGTGAGTGTATGTGAACAGGAACTGCAGAAATCATGTAAATAAATGAAAGTAAATCATGGAAAACTTTTGATGTCGATGATTATCACAATGACGGAGTTACAGATGCAATTAAAACAAACAGGAAGTGGGAAAGAAAAAGAAATGACAGATTTATAGAAACTTGATGCAGAAAATAAAAACATGTCAAACGTCCTCGTGATCAGCTGACGGCTCACAAAGTCAAAACCAAAACAATGTTACAGAGATGCCTTCAGGTTTCAGAGATTATGACTGTTTATTAAATATGTTATCTGTAATATTCAGAGATCGTTTCAAAGCCGGATGTTCAGCTGTGGCTGAAATACACGCAGTCGCAGTGAGTCATCAGAGATCCTTCATACCCAACAGATGAGTCACTCTGCTCCCATAAACATGCAGGAGGTTCCTGCGAGGAAACATCAGCTCAACCATTTCATAAAAAAGGCGGCGTTCGCAGTCAAAACTCTTCATTCCAACAACAGCAACAAGTACCTGAAGGCAACACCGGAGCTCAGATTTCTGAGCGGAAAATGACGTCGTTTCTGTCCGAAACTCACCGAGTGAAAGTCTAAAAGTCATTTCATCAAAGTCAAAGTGCGAGTCTGTGCTCGATGTGCAAACAGGCCGTCACGACACTCGTGTTCCTTCAGAACATACAACTCCTTAAAAACGGAGCCAACGTTACGCCCAAAGAAACCTCAAGAATTTAACCCTTTCAATCCTCAAATGATTCATTTCTTCACTGAGCAAAGAAGAAATGACCCCAAATTAGATATAATAATAGAAACTGACGTGAAAATTAGTAAATATGTGAATGAATCAATAAAAGAAGAAAAGAGGCGAAAGAGCTTCAAAAACAAATGAGGAAATAACCCAGAAAAATATCACAATAATTCTGTAACATAACTTTAAATATATTACAATGATAATTACAGTTTTTCTCCAGCTTTTTTTTTTCCTTAATATTTTTCCCGAGCTTAAATTTTTTTTCTAAATCAACGAATGTTGTCACAGTTTGTGAAACATTTCTCACTGAGTCGCTCGTTGTTGGTTTTTTTCATGTTGTTGAAAGAAATCAAACCAGTTTGTGCAGATTTTTAAAGCTTCAAATTTTTGTTAAATACGTCTGAAAGTAGCACAAGAAAACTGATCAGGCTCCAGGATTCAAAGGGTTAAAGAAGAAACTCCAGTGTTTCCCTCCCCTCAGCCGTCCTTTATTCGTCCTAAACTTAAATGAAAACACTTTTCTCGATGTTCTCGTCAGAAACTGATGATCGGGAGGAAAGTTTGTGTGTTTTTATTCAGCGTTAGTTTGTGTTTTTGTTATATTCTCAAACACAGAGTGACGGTGACCGAGTCAAGAGCGTCCTCAGAGGACGAGCGTCTTCAGAGGACGAGCGTCGGACAAGCGTCCTTGTGCAGATGTCTCACTGTGAGACGTTTTAAAAACAGGAAGTAAAGAGGAGTCAGGTTTAATGCAGCACTTTTGCTGACAGTGGAGTATTTTCTCAGTGTGGTGGTAGAACGTCAATACCTCAGTGTCTCAGTGTCATTAGAGTCTCAGTGTCCTCAGTGTCCTCAGTGTCCTCAGTGTCCCCAGTATCTCAGTGTCCTCATTGTCCTCATTGTCTCAGTATCTCAGTGTCCTCAGTGTCCTCAGTGTCTCAGTGTCCCCAGTATGTCAGTGTCCTCACTGTCTCAGTATCTCAGTGTCCTCAGTGTCTCAGTGTCCCTGATCTGGTCTTGTCCCCCCTCAGGAGCTGGTCAGTAAGCCTGAGTTCATCATGGGTGGAGCCACCAGGACTGATATCTGTCAGGGAGCTCTGGGTGAGTTTGAAGCTGAATTTCCTTGAAGATCGTTTGGTGAATTATGTTTGTGAGCAGTGAAACGCCGTAGAGCTCCAGGCGGACCCGGATCAGTTTTTCCTCGGCAGACTGAAGTCTGACCGACTGCTGCTGATAAAAGCAGCTGCTGTTCTCTCCGTTAGAAAGGGTTAAAGCCTTAAACTGTGAAAGGGTTAAACGTTTTATAGTTATAGTTAACTAATGTATGAAAAACCTGTAATAGTGTTAACAGCAGTTAACCCTTTAACAGTTTACTAGTCTAGTTTAACAGTTTAACCCTATAAACGTTTAACCCTTTCACAGTTTAAGGATTTAACCCTTTCTAACAGAGAGAACAGCAGCTGCTATTACCGAGCTCACTGATCAGCAGCCGATCAGAATAAACCCTCTGTGTTCACGGCTGTTTCATACATTACTTAACTATAACTATAAATCTATAACCACCGTTCACACGTCACAGGTTTCATACATTACTTAACTATAACTATAAATCTATAACCACCGTTCACACGTCACAGGTTTCATACATTACTTAACTATAACTATAAATCTATAACCACCGTTCACACGTCACAGGTTTCATACATTACTTAACTATAAATATAAATCTATAACCACCGTTCACACGTCACAGGTTTCATACATTACTTAACTATAACTATAAATCTATAACCACCGTTCACACGTCACAGGTTTCATACATTACTTAACTATAACTATAAATCTATAACCACCGTTCACACGTCACAGGTTTCATACATTACTTAACTATAACTATAAATCTATAACCAACGTTCACACGTCACAGGTTTCATACATTACTTAACTATAAATATAAATCTATAACCACCGTTCACACGTCACAGGTTTCATACATTACTTAACTATAACTATAAATCTATAACCAACGTTCACACGTCACAGGTTTCATACATTACTTAACTATAACTATAAATCTATAACCAACGTTCACATGTCAAGTCAAGTCAAGTCAGTTTTATTTATATAGCCCATTATCACAAAACAAGGTTTGCCTCAGAGGGCTTTACAGTGTACGACATCCCTCTGCCCTTAGACCCTCACATCACCCGAGGAAAAACTCCCCAAAAAGAACCCCTGTAACGGGGAAAAAAAGAGGAAGAAACCTCAGGATGAGCGGTAGAGGATAGTGAGGGATCCCTCTTCCAGGACGGACAGACGAGCAATAGATGTCGTAAATAGCAAATGAAATACAATCATGTCAAAAAAGGAAAGAGAGAGAAAGAGGGGGAGAGAGGCGGGAGAGAGGCACAGCAATAATAGAAACAGATGCATGTCATATTACAATAACAGCAGGTGTGAAATTAGTAATTGCTCTCTATGATGATGTTGATAGAGATGATAACAGTCTCATGCATATGTGAAAGGGAGTTGTCCAAAGGCAAGATCACAGCATCGGCGCAACCAGGACCAGACCACGATCAGGGCGAGCGGGGGGCACAGAATCAGTACAGCCACAGCACGAGCACAACCAAAGGCAGGATAACAGCATCAGCACAGCTATCACCACGGTCAGGCACAGTCAAGGTTACGGCCAGGATCCAGGGAAACTAGGAAACAAGGGAGCAGGAACGCTCCTGAGAGGCAGCAGGATTAGCGTAGTGCAGTTCAACAGACCCAGGCTCTGTAATCGCGAGCCCCAGGTAGTGAGAGTACCACATGGCTATCACAGAGCTAAGCTAAGCTTGCACATGGCAATGCAGTAAACAGACATGCATGATTTCTGATGGCGGCATTGAGAGAAGGAAAGGAGCTCAGCGTATCAGAGGAAGTCCCCCGGCAGGTTAAACCTATGTCAGCCTAACTATGGGCTGCAGCCTGAGCCAGCCCTAATTATAAGCTTTATCAAAGAGGAAGGTCTTAAGTCTACCCTTAAAAGTTGAAACGGTGTCTGCCTCCCTGACCGAAAATGGAAGATGGTTCCATAGGAGAGGAGCGTGGTAGCTGAAGGCTCTGGTTCCTACCCACGTCACAGGTTTCATACATTACTTAACTATAACTATAAATCTATAACCAACATTCACACTGTCACAGGTTTTTCATACATTAGTTAACTATAACTATAAATCTATAACCAACGTTCACACTGTCACAGGTTTCATACATTACTTAACTATAACTATAAATCTATAACCAACATTCACACTGTCACAGGTTTTTCATACATTAGTTAACTATAACTATAAATCTATAACCAACGTTCACACTGTCACAGGTTTTTCATACATTAGTTAACTATAACTATAAATCTATAACCAACGTTCACACTGTCACAGGTTTTTCATACATTACTTAACTATAACTATAAATCTATAACCAACATTCACAGTCACAGGTTTTTCATACATTAGTTAACTATAACTATAAATCTATAACCAACGTTCACACTGTCACAGGTTTTTCATACATTAGTTAACTATAACTATAAATCTATAACCAACGTTCACACTGTCACAGGTTTTTCATACATTAGTTAACTATAACTATAAATCTATAACCAACGTTCACACTGTCACAGGTTTCATACATTACTTAACTATAACTATAAATCTATAACCAACGTTCACACGTCACAGGTTTCATACATTACTTAACTATAACTATAAATCTATAACCAACGTTCACACTGTCACAGGTTTTTCATACATTAGTTAACTATAACTATAAATCTATAACCAACGTTCACACTGTCACAGGTTTTTCATACATTAGTTAACTATAACTATAGATCTATAACCAACGTTCACACTGTCACAGGTTTCATACATTACTTAACTATAACTATAAATCTATAACCAACGTTCACACGTCACAGGTTTCATACATTACTTAACTATAACTATAAATCTATAACCAAAGTTCACACTGTCACAGGTTTTTCATACATTAGTTAGCTATAGCTATAAATCTATAACCAACGTTCACACTGTCACAGGTTTCATACATTACTTAACTATAACTATAAATCTATAACCAACGTTCACACGTCACAGGTTTCATACATTACTTAACTATAACTATAAATCTATAACCAACGTTCACACGTCACAGGTTTCATACATTACTTAACTATAACTATAAATCTATAACCAATGTTCACACTGTCACAGGTTTTTCATACATTAGTTAGCTATAGCTATAAATCTATAACCAACGTTCACACGTCACAGGTTTCATACATTACTTAACTATCTATAAATCTATAACCAACGTTCACACTGTAACAGGTTTCATACATTATTTAACTATCTATAAATCTATAACCAACGTTCACACTGTAACAGGTTTCATACATTACTTAACTATAGCTATAAATCTATAACCAACGTTCACACGTCACAGGTTTCATACATTACTTAACTATAACTATAAATCTATAACCACTGTTCACACGTCACAGGTTTCATACATTACTTAACTATAACTATAAATCTATAACCAACGTTCACACTGTAACAGGTTTCATACATTACTTAACTATAGCTATAAATCTATAACCAACGTTCACACGTCACAGGTTTCATACATTACTTAACTATAACTATAAATCTATAACCAACGTTCACACGTCACAGGTTTCATACATTACTTAACTATAGCTATAAATCTATAACCAACGTTCACACGTCACAGGTTTCATACATTACTTAACTATAACTATAAATCTATAACCAACGTTCACACGTCACAGGTTTCATACATTGCTTAACTATAACTATAAATCTATAACCGCCATTCACACATCACAGGTTTCATACATTAGTTAACTATAACTATAAACCTCTAACCAACGTTGACACTGTAACACGTTTTTCATACATTACTTAACTATAACTATAAACCTCTAACCAACGTTGACACTGTAACACGTTTTTCATACATTACTTAACTATAGCTATAAATCTATAACCACCGTTCACACTGTTACAGGTTTCATACATTACTTAACTATAACTATAAAACGTTTAACCCTTTAACAGTTACACAGTTTAAACTGTTGAAAGGTTGAAGTGAAACAGATTCACAGATGAGTCATTTTCTAAAACCTTAAAAAAAACTCATCAGAGTTGAGATTAAGTGTTTTAACAGAACAGAACAAATGTGTTTACAGCAGAAGGTTCTCTGTGCAGAGAACCTGATGAGAACCTGATCCACTGTAATCATAGGGCGCTGCCACGCTGAGCCCTGATTGGCCGAGCAGGAAGGAGAGGGACAGGAGAGGCCTGCCAGCTATTGTTAGAGGGCGAGAGACAAACATCAGAGAGAGAGAGACACACCCTAAGACACACACTCACACACACACACACACACACACACACACACACACACACACACACACACAGTCAGATACACACACACACACACACACACACACACACACACACAGTCAGATACACACAAACACACACACACACACACACACAGTCAGATACACACACACTCACACACACAGACACACACACAGTCAGATACACACACAGACACAGTCAGATACACACACACTCACACACACACACACACACAGTCAGATACACACACACACACACACACACACACTCACACACACACAGACAGACACACACACTCACACACACACAGTCAGACACTGGGTGTGTGTGAGTGTGTGTGAGTCATCAGCGTGTCGTGCCTTCATTAAACCACAGACTGTGATGTTGTTGTGAAACTGCTGCAAATATCTGTTTACCCACACACACACGCACACACACACACACACACACACACACACACACACACACACACAGACACACACAGAGTTAGTTGTGTGCTGAAAAGTGTGTGTGTATTTGTGTATTTGTGTGTGTGTGTGTGTGTGTATTTGTGTGTGTGTGTGTGTGTGTGTGTGTGCGTGTATTTGTGTGTGTGTGTCTGTGTGTGTGTTACAGTCGGTTGTTCAGTTAAACACTGAAACAGTGAATGTTTGTGGTTGGGCGGAGCAGCAGCAGGCAGTCATTTCCTGCTGAGAGTTTAACCCTTTAAAAGCTGATTTCTTTTAAAAACACATGAAGAAGAGCAACTTAACAAGAAATGACCCAAATCAAACAAGTTTGCTGGAGTGTCAGGGGTTAATATATTTCTAAAAGGCATTAAAATGCAAAAAAAAAAGTCATGCTGATGCAGATATGAAAGGGTTAATCCACTGTCTCACCATCAGAGTAAATCAAACCCAGTGAGGTTTGTTTGATACGCTTCAGGACACTTTCATCACTATTATTAATATTATTAATATTATTGTTGTTGTTGTTTGCGTGTCCACGTGCGTCCTCGTCGGCGCCGCTGAAGCGTCAGCAGTTTGTGTTTCAGCTGCTTCCTGAGCGTTTGAGGAAGCTGAGAGGAAAAGCAGTTTGTGTCTCGGTGAAAACTTTAGTTCTTAAACTAAGTTTGTCTTTATGTCATTTAAAACATTTCCCACACATTTTATATTTAAATCATTTATATAATGTTAAAAGACCAGTTCTTTTATTTTCATATTTCTTTCTAAGAAGACGTCTAACAGGTGAGGTCTGAAACAACAGAGGACGGACAAAAGCCACAACATGGACTGACTGTGAGAGTCCACTTTGTCCTCATATTTATCTCCTTTTCTGTTTGTCGTCTGAAGGACAAAGTCATGTTTTCCATTAAATTAATAGAATTAACTAAGAGAGTCCTCTGCAGCATTTTGTAAATGTCTTTCTTTGCCTGCGTCCGTAAAGACGTTTGTGTCCCTCTTACTGAATAATCCAAAGCTACAGAAAGGTGAAAGACAAATCAGTTTTTAAGTCCAAAATTCTCGATATTACTTTCTCCTGTCCACGCTGTCTCCTGCAGCGTCCGCATGTTGAGGACGGACATTGTCTCTCTGAGCTGCAGTGTCTCAGTGCCGCCTGCAGGAGCAGCGCTCACCCTCAGGTGTGTCCTTTGTCTCCAGGTGACTGCTGGCTGTTGGCCGCCATTGCCTCGCTGACACTGAACGAGTTCGTGATGGCCAGAGTCGTCCCCACCGATCAGGGCTTCGGAGACGACTACGCCGGCATCTTCCACTTCCAGGTGACAGAAACGGGACGCTCTGATTGGCTGGCTGAACACAACAGAAGCTGAGCTACGGTGGCTGAAGGGGGTCAATCCAAAGTAAACGTCTCTCTGTCTCTCTGTCTCTCTGTCTGTCTCTCTGTCTTTCTGTACTTCTGTCTGTCTCTCTGCAGTTCTGGCAGTTCGGGGAATGGGTGGACGTTGTGATTGACGACCGTCTCCCGGTCAAAGATGGCGAGCTGATGTTTGTGCACTCAGCCGAGGGGAGGGAGTTCTGGAGCGCGCTTCTGGAGAAGGCCTACGCCAAGTAAGACCTCGCGGTGTCATGTGACCTCACAGTGTCATGTGACCTCACAGTGTCATGTGACCTCACAGCGTCATGTGACCTCGCAGTGTCATGTGATCTAGAAAAGATTAAAAACTTTTGGGAGTTTTTTTTCTTGAAATTGGCTTGTTTCCATTGGACATAATTCATATTTGCAATTTCAATTAATGGAAACCCGCTGACTGATGATCAGATTGTAGAAACAATCAGCTCTGTAACTCCTGCTGCTCTGTGTGCTGCTCTGTGTGTGATGCTTTGTTTGATGCTCCGTGTGTGATGCTCTGTGTGCTGCTCTGTGTGTGATGCTTTGTTTGATGCTCCGTGTGTGATGCTCTGTGTGCTGCTCTGTGTGTGATGCTTTGCTTGATGCTCCGTGTGTGATGCTCTGTGTGCTGCTCTGTGTGTGATGCTTTGTTTGATGCTCCGTGTGTGATGCTCTGTGTGCTGCTCTGTGTGTGATGCTTTGTTTGATGCTCTGTGTGCTGCTCTGTGTGTGATGCTTTGTTTGATGCTCTGTGTGCTGCTCTGTGTGTGATGCTTTGTTTGATGCTCTGTGTGTGATGCTCTGTGTGCTGCTGTGTGTGATGCTCTGATGCTCTGTGTGTGATGCTCTGTTTGATGCTCTGTGGCATAGGATCTCTTGGGAGTCCAGGTGCTGGAGGATGAAATGCAAGGCCAGGTTAACTGCATCATCTACAGACCTGTTGGCTCTGTAGGCAAACTGTAGGGGGTCCAGGTGTGAGTCAGTAATGTCTTTGATGTGTGGAAGCATGAGGCGCTCAATGATGCTCTGTTTGATGCTCTGTGTGTGATGCTCTGTGTGATGCTCTGTGTGTGATGCTTTGTGTGTGACGCTCTGTTTGATGCTCTGTGTGTGACACTGTGTGTGTGATGCTCTGTTTGATGCTCTCAGGGTGAACGGCTGTTATGAAGCTCTGTCTGGCGGCTCTACCACTGAGGGCTTTGAGGATTTTACGGGAGGAATCGCAGAGAACTACGACCTCCAGCGCCCGCCGTCCAACCTGTTCCAGATCATCAAGAAGGCTCTGGAGGCTGGAGCGCTGCTTGGCTGCTCTATCGACGTGAGTCTGAAGCTTCAGTGGCACAGGGAGCTGACCTCAAACGGTCGGCTCTGCCCTCCACTTCACACCGAGTGTGTGTGTGTGAATGTTTCACTCTGAGGAGAAGAAAGTAACAAAGATTAGCCCGTAAAAACTGATGACCTGTGATGTCCAGAGACATCAGAATGTCCCCGAACGTTTGAGAATCAGCATAAAAAATATCTGTTCAAGGACTGTCCAAAATTTGAAAATCCAAACATGCTTTCTGTTGTGACAGTTTCAAGCTGTGATAAATGATGCCATTTTGGAAGTCATGTTTCCTTTAAAAATCATCAAAAATGTGCAAAAAAATGTCAACAATTTTTTAGAGAAAAAAATCACCTACATGGTTTAAAAAAATGCCAAGAAACCCCCAAAAAGTTTCAAAGAAAAAACATTGCCAAAAATATTAAAAGAAAAAAAGAACTGATAAAATTGTTTGGTTACACTTTCTATGAAGACCGTGTCTATAGTGTGTTACCAAAGGTTTTAAAAACCATTGGACATTTTAAAGGGACAAAAAAGTGAATAATGTTTAAAGAAAAATTTTGCCAAAATTTTTTAAGGAAAACGTGATTCCAAAACTTTTGGCAATTTAAAAACAAAACTTTTAGGGGCTAAGCCCCCAGTGTCCTCAAACCCCCCAGTGTCCTCAAACCCCCCAGTGTCCTCAAACCCCCCAGTGTCCTCAAACCCCCCAGTGTCCTCAAACCCCCCAGTGTCCTCAAACCCCCCAGTGTCCTGGAACCCTGGACATGCCCGCCCTGAGGATGAAGACATCAGGTTTACAGAATTACATTTGTGATGATGGAGATGTTTTTATTTTCTGTCTGTTGTTGCAGATCACCAGCGCCTCAGACTCAGAGGCCGTCACTCGTCAGAAGCTGGTGAAAGGCCACGCCTACTCGCTGACTGGCGCCGTGGAGGTGATGTCACTTCCTGAGAATGAACCGAGACGAGTCGATATGAAATATGGCGAGAAACGTGTGAATGTTGATTTTGTTTGCAGGTGAACTACCGCGGCCGCATGGAGAAGCTGGTGAGGGTGAGAAACCCCTGGGGTCAGGTGGAGTGGACTGGAGCCTGGAGCGACGGGTGACAAGACACTGCACGCAACACGCCACGACACGACAGCACACCACATGACACGACACGCCAAGACACGATATGACACGCTACAACACGACACAACAGGACAAAACACGAGACAAAAAAACCACCCCCCAGCAGTCTGAGCCTGTCTTTGCATGTTGGCGTGTTGTCTGTGGTGCGTTGACTCGTCCTGTCGTCCCCGCAGGTCGTCTGAGTGGAACTCTGTGCAGGGAGACTGTCCGCACGCCAACGCGGAGGACGGAGAGTTCTGGTGAGTCTGGGGGACATTTTCAGACTCTGTGTTTGCGGCTGCAGAGTGAGACACCTCTCTGTCCTGTCCGTATCTGCAGGATGTCCTACAACGACTTCCTGCGTCACTACTCTCGGATCGAGGTGTGCACCCTGACGCCTGACACCATCTTAGACGACTCGGTTAAACACTGGAGCGTCAGCAAGTTTGACGGGTCCTGGCGGAGAGGGTCCACCGCCGGAGGCTGCAGGAACCACCCCTGTGAGTACAGGAAGTCTGAGTGTGTCTGAGCCGGGTTGTTTGGGCCGGCTTATGTGAGCCGCTCTGTCTCCGCAGACACGTTCTGGATGAACCCGCAGTTTGTGATCAAGCTGGAGGAGGAGGACGACGACCCCGACGACGGCGAGAACGGCTGCAGCTTCGTGGTCGGTCTGATCCAGAAGAACCGCAGGAAGCTGCGCAAACAGGGCGAGGACATGCACACCGTTGGATTCGCCATCTACGAGGTCAGACTGCCTCAGAGACCACGTCAAAGACCTCATCGAGACGCTGAGGAGTCTCTGACCTCTGACCTCTGACCTCTGTGTTTGACTTTAGGTCCCCCAACAGGTGAGCCGCGGAGCCCGGCAGCAGCCACATGTCAAAGGTCAAACACTGAAAACGCTAAACGAGAGTCTGTGATGACGACGGGAAACTGAGAATCCCAGATTTCAGCTGCTGAGCGCAAACCGCCAAAACTACAGGGAATGTTCCCACAACATTGGCTAACGTTCCCTACAAGTTGTAATAATGTTTTACAGAAAACATTTGAATCTAACATTCAAGAACGTTTTGAGAATGTTTTTCATTTCAAATAATGTTCCTGTGAGGTTAAATGACAAAGAAGCAACGTTCAACTGCGTTATTCTGAGGATAACAGTAAATAACAGAAAACGGTAAATATGAGCAGACAGACCGCCACGTGTCACAGACCGCCACGTGTCACAGACCGCCACGTGTCACAGACAGCGAGCGGCAGAGCGCCACGTTAAAATCAACACGTGCACATTTCACTGTCAACTTCACAGTCGCCACCGAATCTTATTTTCTGGATCTTTTTAAAGGCAACTTAAACTCCCCCCAGTGTTTAAGACAACTTTCAGCTGTCGGGTATTCAGGTATTTAAGTATCCAGGTATTTAAGTATCCAGGTATTTAAGTATCTAGGTATTTAAGTATCCAGGTATTTAAGTATCCAGGTATCCAGGTATTTAAGTATCCAGGTATCCAGGTATTTAAGTATCCAGGTATCCAGGTATTTAAGTATCCAGGTGCCCAGGTATTCAGGTATTTTTGTCCGTACATAATGTTCCTGTGCTCTGTGTCCTGATTGGCTGCTGTCTCCTCAGTTCAGTGGGCAGAGGGAGGTTCACCTGGACAAGAACTTCTTCCTGACACACGCTCAGACGGCGAGGTCTGAGACCTTCATTAACCTGCGTGAGGTCAGCAACCGCTTCAAGCTTCCGCCCGGAGAGTACCTGATCGTCCCATCCACCTTCGAGCCGCACCTGAATGGAGACTTCTGCATCCGTGTCTTCTCCGAGAAGCAGTCAGAGACGCTGTAAGGCGCGACACACTGTCCTCACACGACGCTTCGGGGTTTCCGGTCACACCTCATCCTGACTGGACGACACGACAACCAGCGAGCAAACGTCTGGCCGTTTCCGTGTTTCGCGGTGCGCGTGTTTCGACTGGCGCCGAGCAGCCAGTCATCTGTTTGAAAAACCCTCCCCGCTTTTATTTTGGCAAAGTTTCGCATGTCTCCACCCTGCTGCCAGAGCAACAGGAAGTCTTTGCTGAGAAGTGGCGCCATAAGGCCTGAGCGTTCGCAGCTTTTTGGGAATAGCCCTGGAAAGCTTCTTTCTTTTTTTTAACCTAGAAAAAAGAAAAAAAAACAGCAAAAAAGTTTTAGTGAAAAAAAAATCCCCCAAAAAGTGGCAAAAAATTAAAATTACCAAAAATTTCCTGATTGTTGAATACCATCGTTAACGTCTTTTATTTTCTTAAACCAAAGACCTGAGCAGGCTGATATTTGGGACAGACGTCTGTACAGAACGGACTTTTATTTCCTGTAAAACTGTCGATCAGCAAAGACGGAAATGCAATCAGATTATTTATTTCTTCTCTTTGCATCTCTCTCATTCACTCAGGGGTTTTTTCCTGCTCGTGGTTTTTAAAATTTAAAATTATGAAATAAAATTATAATCATTAATCTCAGCGAGCTGACGATGTGAGTCCGTACGGACACACGTGTAAACATTTAAACACGTCTGTCCGTGTGATCTGAGTATCTAACTGACGTTATCTGCAGCAGGAAGCCGACAACACTCTCTATACACCCGAACAACCTGTATAAACAAGCTCGTCATGGTAACCATGGTAACCACAGCGTACCACAGAGTGTGGAGCCACAGCGGGACCAGGCCTATAATTTGAAGTTTTACAGTGAGTCATTTCTATAAAGAAAAGTTTACACTGATTTGCACACGGCACTTTCACAATGAAAGTCTTTTTGGTCTCCATGTCATCATGTTTTGGGGCCCAGGACCCTTTTGGCCCCTGTGTAACACTGCTCTGGGGGCTGGGGACCTCAGGATGTACAGGGACGTACAGACACAGCAGCGCCCTGCAGGGACCCTCCTCTGTCCTGCAGGGACCCTCCCCTGTCCTGCAGGGACCGTCCCCCTGTCCTGCAGGCTGAACGTTGTCTCTAGGCGTTGTTTGCTCGCTGGTTGTTTGTTGGTCGAAGGCGTCAGACTGTTAAATGTCTCTGTCTATCCTCTAACTTTAATGCCTTTGTTTGTCCTCTAACCTTTAAATGTCTCTGTCTGTCCTGTCAGACCCTGTGACGACCCTGTCAACGCGGAGCTGGACGATGTGAGTAAAGGCTGATTGACAGTGTCTGTCCTCGTGTCCTCTGTGGTTTGCTGTCCAACAAGCAGGTGATCCCTTTTCATCCAATCAGAGGTCTGAAAAAATCTTAACAATCTCAACCTGCTGTGGACACTGAGACACAGGGACACTTAGAGATGGGGACACTGAGACACAGGGACACTTAGAGATGGGGACACTGAGACACAGGGACACTTAGAGATGGGGACACTGAGACACAGGGACTCTTAGAGATGGGGACACTGAGACACAGGGACACTTAGTCAAGGGCACATTGAGACACAGGGACACTTAGACATGGGGACACAGAGACACGGGGACACTGAGACACCCCTGTCAGAGTGCAGACACAGATCAGAAAGATTAACCCTTTGAAACCTGAAAAGAGGCTTGATTTCTTTCAAAAACACGGAGAGCCCCGACGAGGAACTTCACAAACAACTCCGATGATTTCTGATTCATTTGGGAGCTTTAGGGTTAGTTTAGTGCATCGTCTCTCTGTGTATACTTCAGTTTGCTTTTAGCTTATGTTTTTGCATCTTCTAATCTCTAATTAAAGCAAATCATCGTCAAAAAAAGGTAAAAGCAAAAATAAACACAAAAATGACCTGGAAAAAGTGAGCGAGATAAAATAAAATAAATAAATATTTATTCTGTAACATCATTTTAAATATATGTTAATAATAATTACAACTACTTAGTTGAATTGTCATTTCTATTGCATTGGTTCTTTTTCACCTTTATAAATCACCTGCGTTTTGTGCGACATTTCTCGTTAGTTGCCTTTTCCTTGTGTTTCTGTTGGAGGATGAATGTTTATGTGTCGCTGTGTAAATAAAGATGTGCACATTTTGACCTTTGCCATGGTGATCGTTTCCAGGAGACAGTGTCTGATGAGGACGTGGACGCAGGATTCAGAGGACTCTTCACCAAACTGGCCGGAGACGTGAGTGTGACATCACTCATCATCACCAGTCATCTTGCAGAGGTCAAAGGTCAAACAGCAGACCAGGTGTGCCACAGCCTGCAGGTGTGACGTGTTTCTGTCGTGTTTCAGGACATGGAGATCTCTGCTGCCGAGCTGAGGACCATCCTCAACAAGATCGTTTGCAAACGTGAGCCGACGCCTCACTAACCTGCTCACCTGTTTACCTGCTCACCTGTTTACCTGCTCACCTGTTTACCTGCTCACCTGTTTGGCTGTGCACAAGTCAAAAGTCGTTCAACATGTCCTTCTTCACTTCCCCTCAGCACTTGCCCTCGGGGGATTCCCCGCCAACACCTGAGCACCTGATCACCTGTTCACCTATTTAGCTGATCACCTAATCACCAGATCACCTGGTTACCTCATTACCTGTTCACCTGATCACCTGATCACTTGATCACCTGATTTCCTATTTACCTGTTCACCTGAACACCTGATTACCTGTTCAGCTTGTTACAACTGGCTCAAATGCCGCAACATACAAGGACACGCACACACACAAACACACACACACACACACACACACACACACACCGGGCTGTTTGCAAAAAGAAAAACATTTATTTACAAAAATGATCCTCAACACAACAAAAAGGTGTGTTGGTTGCAGAGATGTGAGCCGTGCGTGCAGCTAATATAGACTCCGCCCACAGCTGCTCCTGATCAGAGTGATCAGGCCCTGATCAATGCTGAGCTGCACTGTGGAACAAAGAGAAGCACACACACACACACACACACACACACACACACACACACACACACACAGCTGAAGCATGTCAGAGAAAACAGCATTGCAAAACACAACAGCACGTAACAAGCTGATCAACTATTTACCTTATTACCTGTTCACCTGAACACCTGAACTGAACACCTATTTACCTGATCACTTCATCACCTGTTCACCTATTTCCCTGATTACTTCATCGCCTCTTCAGCTGATCACCTGTTTATCTAATCACCTGATCACCATTTAACCTGATCACCTACTTACCTGTTCACCTGAACACCTGTTCACCTGATCACCTGTTCACCTGTTCACCTGTTCACCTGTTCACCTGAACACCTGTTCACCTGTTCACCTGTTCACCTGAACACCTGTTCACCTGATCACCTGTTCACCTGAACACCTGTTCACCTGCTCACCTGATCACCTGCTCACCTGAACACCTGTTCACCTGTTCACCTGATCACCTGTTCACCTGAACACCTGTTCACCTGCTCACCTGATCACCTGCTCACCTGAACACCTGTTCACCTGATCACCTGCTCACCTGTTTACTTGATCACCTGCTCATCTGCTCAGACTTCTGTGGGGAAAAAAGCAAAACCTTTGTAATGAAACATGCTTTCCAGACTGCTTTTGTTCCTTTTAACCTTTGTTGGTGATTTTTTTAAAGCTTTTTAAAGCATTTTTTTTTTATTCTTGGCAATATTTTCCCCTGAAAGCATTTACAGATTTATTTTCTTGTTTCAGTTTTGGCTGATTTGTAAAGAAAACATGCCTTCCAAAGTGTTTTTTAAAAAATGTATGGATTTTTTTTTATTATTGGCATTTTTTCCCTACAAATAGAAACCACTAAAATGATTTATTATGTTTATTTATATTTATTATGGCCAGAAACTTAAAAACTGAAATGATCTGTTCTTATTGTTCCTGTCTTTTGTCCACAGGGACTGACATAAAGACGGATGGCTTCAGTCTGGAGACCACCAGGGTGATGGTCAACCTGATGGACGTATCCTCACACAGACATCTCGTTCTTTTCACAAACTTTAGCTTGTGAGCAAACACCAACAGAAACAGGAACACACCTGCAGCAGAATGGGCACAAAACATCATCCTGTAGAGATAACGTATTGATCACATGATAACGTGTTAATGTGTTAACCAAAAAAAAAAAAACAAACCAAAATGATGCTACCATCATGGACTTTATCAGGAACTAACACAAAACACACAAAAAATACAGAATCCACCAGCAGCACCTGGCTAAACTCTGGTTGAGCTCTGGCTGAGCTCTGGTTGAGCTGTGGCTGAGCTCTGGTTGAGCTCTGGCTGAGCTCTGGCTGAGCTGTGGCTGAGCTGTGGTTGAGCTCTGGTTGAGCTCTGGTTGAGCTCTGGCTGAGCTCTGGTTGAGCTCTGGTTGAGCTCTGGCTGAGCTCTGGCTGAGCTCTGGTTGAGCTCTGGTTGAGCTCTGGCTGAGCTCTGGCTGAGCTCTGGCTGAGCTGTGGTTGAGCTCTGGCTGAGCTCTGGTTGAGCTCTGGCTGAGCTCTGGTTGAGCTGTGGTTGAGCTCTGGGTGAGCTCTGGCTGAGCTCTGGTTGAGCTCTGGTCAGGGGCGTAGCACCAAATTCTGGGCCCTGTACACTCTCAATGTCAGTGGGCCCCTATCCATGCCAGTGCACGGTCCACAAAAGAAAAAAAAGGGGTATTTATTTCAAATAAAAAAGCATAAATAGGGTTTTAAGCTACAATCAGATTATATTGATGAATGGTTCTTTCATTCACCACCTGAATTAATGCATTTGACCTACTTGTGCTCAAATACCTAAAACATTAGCCTATATCTGGTTTGTGTACTAACGTTTTGATCCCTGACACTCGTGCAAATTTTGAAAAAACATTTATTCTTGAACAGGAGAACAGGAGACAACTGTACACTCAGAATCAGATCAAATAAGCTACATTACTTTTGTAATGAGAAGGTACAGTAGAAATGAACAGAAAAATATTAAGTTTCAATGTGAAAAAAAGAAGTTGGGACTGGTTTCTGCTTTTTACATCAAAGGCCTATGTCATCTTATCAATAGAGCCTGCGATAGTACAAAATGCCAACTGTCAAATTGTTATTCAGCTTGCAGAAAAAGAAATAAAGCCTTCCTGACACGAGATGTAAAGATGTAATTTACATCCCAGTGAATGCCCACTGACGGGTCTTTTTGTTTGCAAAGTCACTAATAACATCTGTAAAGTCCAATTGTTTGGCTAATTGGCTTTCAATCGACAGAATGGCGAGGCTGTTCAGTCTGTCCTGGCCCATTGTTGATCTCAGGTAGTTTTTAACCAGCTTCATCTTGCTGAAAGCCCGTTCACCCCCTGCAACTGTGACAGGAAGTGTGCAGAAAATTCTCAAAGCAATACAAAGTTCTCCAAAAATGCTCTGTAGCTGCATCTTCCAGATGGCATTAAGGAGCTCAAGAGAGGACAGATTTTTTGGAAATGTAGCATCATATATGGTGCGGAAGTGTAGCACTTCATTTTCAAATTCTTGTGAGAGATCCATCATCACAATTATTTTTGATTGATACTGAGATCACAGTTATTTAACATGATTATTCATTGGCTTTGGTAACATCATGAATTTATTGAGCATTGACAATAGCTTTTAAGCACAGTACTGCACTGCAATGCTGAGGCTTTTTACCAGACAAAAATAAAACATTGATTTATTGTTCAATTAATATATTACTAGTGTGCACTTGAGCCTACAGTGATATTGGCAGGCGATTTACATGTTGATATGCAGTAGAAATATTGCTTGGTGGATCATTTATTAAGTCTCAGCACAGAGTTTCACTTTCAGCTATGCTGTGTTAGTAGACAATAGGCTGTAGCACACACACTGAACCAAAAGGCTAACTTACGTTAAACTGAAACAACTCGCATTTAGGCAGCAGCTCTCTCTCTCTCTCTCTCAGTAAGGGGGGTCGGTGGGGGGAGCTCGCCCCTGAATAGCCTACTGGAACAACGATCTCACCTTGTCTTTGCTCATCTTCAGAGGAGCCACCTGGACTGGTCGCTGCTGCTGCTCCAGCTGCTGCGGCTGCTCCAGCTGCTACTGCTTGTGTCTGAAACTGGTTAATGTTGACGACTAACGTTAGCTGGCCCATAATTGTCTTTATAATGCAAGCCGCAAAGCAGCCTGGTTGGGAACTAGCTAAGCTAAAGACTTCACGTGAGCATACAAACATCAGCAGCAGCTGTCTGGAGTGGACTACCTTAACTTTAATTGGACTTAAAGCAAACTAACGAGCAAACTGGGTTCACCTTTGGGAAAGAAAGAAGTCAGCAGCTGCCTCCCCTCATTCTGCCGTCTTTCTTTTTCCTTCCTCTCCTTCTTTTTTTGACACCCTGATTTGTGCTTTTTGTGCAGCATCATGTCTCGCCCCCAGATCATTCAATCTGGGCTCACTGACGTTACACTTGTCACCGGTCGCTGTCGGGCGGACTAAACCATTTTGCGCCTCCAAGAGGGGGCCCCAGAATGTCCCATATGTTGTGAGGACTGTGACATAGTTCATTCTCTCCGTTGATGTTATCAATATATGTAATAACACCAATTAATTGGAGGGCCCAATTCATTTGAAATAAACATCACACAAAAAAAAAATATCAGGGTTGTCATGGGCCCCTCTCCCTGCTCGGGCCCTGGATAGTCGGGTCCACTTTTCCCCCCACTACGACGCCCCTGGCTCTGGTTGAGCTCTGGCTGAGCTCTGACTGAGCTCTAGTTGAGCTCTAGTTGAGCTCTGGCTAAGCTCTAGTTGAGCTCTGGCTGAGCTCTGGCTGAGCTCTAGCTGAGCTCTAGTTGAGCTCTGGTTGAGCTCTAGTTGAGCTCTGGCTGAGCTCTAGTTGAGCTCTGGTTGAGCTCTAGTTGAGCTCTGGCTGAGCTCTAGTTGAGCTCTAGTTGAGCTCTGGCTAAGCTCTAGTTGAGCTCTGGCTGAGCTCTAGTTGAGCTCTGGCTGAGCTCTAGTTGAGCTCTGGCTGAGCTCTGGCTGAGCTCTGGCTGAGCTCTGGCTGAGCTCTAGCTGAGCTCTAGTTGAGCTCTGGTTGAGCTCTAGTTGAGCTCTGGCTGAGCTCTAGTTGAGCTCTAGTTGAGCTCTGGTTGAGCTCTGGCTAAACTCTGTCTAAACTCTGGCTGAGCTCCAGCATTTGAAAAACTCTGTTTTTGGCAGATGTATGTAACCTTTGGTCTGCTGGTCTGCGTGTTTCTGAGCTGTTAGTTTTCTGACAGCAGAATAACTTGATCTGGAAGGATGGCGGAGGTTTTGGCGCTGTAGTTCGGTGTGACGGGTTAGGCGTTGGTTTGATGGCACAGATTGAATCGGATCTTTAACTGACAGCAGGACAGCGGGAACGGGAAGCTTGGCCTCGGAGAGTTTGCTACCCTGTGGAAGAAAGTGCAGAGATACCTGGTAAGACCTTGGTGACATTTGACCCCAAAGATCTGAAACACAGAGACAAAGATCCACAAACTGTCCCTCTGTCTGTCTCTCTCTCTGTCTGTCTGTCCATCCATCTGTCCATTCATCTGTCTCTCCGTCTGTCTTCAGTCCATCTATAAGAAGAATGATACAGATAATTCGGGGACGATGAGCACTCCAGAGATGAGGGTTGCCTTCAAAGACGCAGGTCAGTCTCTTGTTGTTCTTCTTCAGCATCCATGTCCTCACAGACTTGCTGTAAACTGTGGAACAGTCTTGACTGGTCCATGGACACATACATCCCTGAGGACATATTGGGTATATCCCAATATCCCTCCTCGACTCTTTCATCTTCTATCCTCGATCACTTGACCCGGAAACCAATCAAGGCCGAAGGACGTAAGGACATCCCAATTGCTCAAATGCACTCGGAGGAGTCTGGGAGTGGAGGAGTCTGGGAGTGGAGGAGTCTGGGAGTGGAGGAGGCGGGAGGCTCACGGAGTAGATGGGAGTCAGGATACACGAGGGCGGCCTTCACGAATGTCTTACACACCGACACACCCCCATGAGCAGATATCAGTGAATGATCAGACACTGCAGCTCCAGCTGATCAGACCAATCGGACACATCAACATCACTGCATCACTCCCAAATTTATACATTAATGTTTCCTGATTCACCACCACCTTGTCATGATCTGTCGTTTCCCCCCTTAACTTTTATTATAACACTGATCGTCATTTCCATCCATACGTGAGGCTGATCGTTCCTGAGCGGCGGCTTTGAGGAGTTACAGGATTTAGATTTTCCCTGAAACATTTAGTCCAATAAATAATGGCCAGCGTTAAAGACGAATGATCATATTCTGTGTTATTAAATAACACGTCTACAATCAGAATATCTGTAGAGACAGATGGAAATATTAAACAAACCACATAACCGCATATATATAGTATATATATATATATATATATATATATACTGTATATATTTAAGCCTACATTCTGCGTGTGCAGACACAAACTCCATCAGAAGTTTGTAACCATCATCTGTTAATAAAGCCAACAGACAGCTGATCCATCTGGGATCGGCTGCTGCCGTCATCAGAAATACGTCTCGTGACGCTCCAGAGAAAAGGACGTATAAAGACACATCTCTCTTCTCACACCTCCTCCTTGGCTCCTGCACTCGTATCTCCTGTGAGAGGGACTAAGACGCAAGGAAGAGACGCGAACGAGGGGAACGTGGATGCGTAAACGGCACGTACCCATTGTGTTGATGGTGGACCGAGCTCCTCCCAGCTGCCTTTATTTTGATAAGCTTCACTCTCACAACTCTCAAAATACAATGTTTTTCCTGTTCTGCTAATGCATTCTCTCCATAAATTAATGTGTTTTGTGTTTGTGTTTTTCTCTGCTGCTGTCTGGACTCGTCACACTTTACTGTCAGTAAACTGATGCTCATGGTATGTTACGTCCTGCTGCACATGCTCTGTTAGCTTTGTTTGCACCCTGAGCAGTATTCTTACTGTTTGCATTGTTAGCAGTGTCATTACTGCTAGCAGTGTTAGCAGTTTTGTAACAGTTAGCATTGTTGGCAGTATTATTAATGTTAGCATGTTAGCGAAGGAAGGAAGATGCTTTAAATCCTCTGAGGTAAATTTATCTGCCAAACTGACAACTGGATGTCTGACATAAAAACACAAACATATTGTATAGAGCAATAGAAGAACATAAACATTAGAAACTACTGAAGAAACAGTTAAGATGATGCTGAACTGAAGAGCTGCTGGAGGAGGGCTAAAAAAAAGTCCTGTCATATTGCACAGACCCAAGCTCCAAGCTGTATTTAGCTATATTTCAAACCATAACTGTTAGTGTTGTTTGATCTATTATTAATGTTAGCTTTGTTAGCAGTATTATTGATATGAGCTTTTTTTCTCTCCATTAGCAGTGTTAGCTCCATTAACAATTTTAGTGGTGTTAGCTTTATTAATATAGTAAGCAGTTTTAGCACTATTAGCATAGTTTGCAGCGTTAGCTCCATTAACAATGTACGCTGAGTTCACACTTCATTTTCAATGGAAGCCGATGACACGAGGGTCAAGTTGAGCTTTCGTCAGCGCTGCAATGATGCAACGAAGCATCGACCGATCACTTGTTTTTGTTTGTGCTGTTATTCAGCTTAGTTAGCTGATGCTATGATAGCTTGCACATGGTTGGCGTGATGATGACGTGATGATGGCGTGATGATGACGTGATGATGGCGTGATGATGACGCTTTGCTCTGCTCCTCCAGGTTTCACTCTCAACAACACCATCTACCAGCAGCTGGTGGCTCGATACTCTGACCCAGACATGACCATCGACTTTGATAACTTCGTGGGCTGCCTGATGAGGCTGGAGATGATGTTCAGTGAGTCAGACGGAGGCTTACGTAGAGAGCTAATGAAGACAGCAAAAAAAGCTAACAAAGGAAGCTAACGATGAAAGCAAACAAAGAAAGATAACATAGAAAGCAAAAACAAAAAAGCTAAAGAAGAAAGTTAACATAGAAAGCTAACAAAGAAAGGTACCTAGGAAAGCTAACAAAAAGGTAACAGAAAGATAACGAAGAAACGTAACACGGAAAGCTTACAAAGAAAGACAACATAGAAAGCTAACAAAAAAGTAAACAAGAAACCTAACATAGAGAGCTAACGAAGAAGGAAAACAAAAAGCTAACAAAGAAACCTAATGAAGAAAGCTGACAAAGAAAGCTAACATAGAAAGCAAAAACAAAAAAGCTAAAGAAGAAAGGTAACATAGAAGGCTAACAAAGAAAGCTAATGAAGAAAACTAACAAAGAAACCTTACATAGAAAGCTAAGAAAGAAAGCAAACTGTCAAAATTCTTGTTCAAATGTGAAAGTTTTCTTACTACAACATCAAATAAAGCTTGTTAATCAAAAAAAGAGCCCGTGGAGGATCCCCCGCCCCGACAGAGGTCCTACGTAAGACCCTAACATGGTGGGCTGCTGCAGCCGGCCCCAGGCCTCCTGTCATTTTGCAAAAGTTGCCCCCTAGCAAAGGAAGCTGATGTCCCTGTAAAGAAAGAAAGACAATTAACCGGGGACTCTGTCATGTTTGTCCCTCGTAAAGGTAATTACTGGCTACTGATAGCTCATGTAGCTAGCTGTCTTCTGAGCTAACGAAACAGCTTCAAAACATGAAGTCAGAAAAACTGTGTGATTTCTCTTCCTCCTCAGGGATCTTTAAGAAGCTTGACGCTCACGACAGCGGCTCCATCGAGCTCGACTTCAACCAGGTGAGAACAAAACTATCGTCTGAAGAACACAGACCCAGACCCAGACCCAGACCCAGGTCAGCAGGACTCACCTGTCAGTGAACTAACGTTTCTCTGTCTTCTTCCTGCAGTGGTTAAGCTTCGCCATGATCTGAGCCGCCACTCCATATTCACCTGGAGCTTCAGAGTTCGTCCAGAGCTTCAGAATTCGCCCAGAGCTCCAGTGTTACCGCAGCACGCCATATTCGTGTTTACATCTGCAGCTTCTCTTCCTGTCACTGTTTTATATCCCAACACTACCTGACTGAGTCCATGTAAAGTCAATAAAGTTATTCAGAAACTCGGGTTCTTCACAGTTCGTATTTCAAGGATGGTTTTAGTGTAGAGCATCTAATCTGATGCTCTACACTTGAAAAACACGATAAATAGCCATAAATACACATATATTTAAATACTGCAACATATACCTTTACATATATCAATTTGCATTTGTTTCACACATTTCAATTTGCAAAGTTTCTCATGTAAGGTGATATCCCTGCTGAAAAAAACAGCTTGACCAGTTGGTTAAGATGGTTAAGCTGGTTAAGCAGCTTGTTTGACCCGTTTAAGGTATGTTTCTGACTGATGTTTCCAATAATAATGAGGTAATGTAATCTTTATATACAGTCTGTGGTGCAGGATACAGACTGTACAGATATAATGATAATAATAATAATAATAATAATAATAACAATAATGAGGTCATATAATCTTTATATACAGTCTGTGGTGCAGGATACAGACTGTACAGATATAATGATAATAATAATAATAATAATAATAACAATAATGAGGTCATATAATCTTTATATACAGTCTGTGGTGCAGGATACAGACTGTACAGATCTAATAATAATAATAATAATAATAATAATAATAATAATGAGGTCATATAATCTTTATATACAGTCTGTGGTGCAGGATACAGACTGTACAGATATAATAATAATAATACAAACAGGGGCGTAGCACCAAATTCTGGGCCCTGTACACTCTCAATGTCAGTGGGCCCCTATCCATGCCAGTGCACGGTCCACAAAAGAAAAAAAAAGGGGTATTTATTTCAAATAAAAAAGCATAAATAGGGTTTTAAGCTACAATCAGATTATATTGATGAATGGTTCTTTCATTCACCACCTGAATTAATGCATTTGACCTACTTGTGCTCAAATACCTAAAACATTAGCCTATATCTGGTTTGTGTACTAACGTTTTGATCCCTGACACTCGTGCAAATTTTGAAAAAACATTTATTCTTGAACAGGGGAACAGGAGACAACTGTACACTCAGAATCAGATCAAATAAGCTACATTACTTTTGTAATGAGAAGGTACAGTAGAAATGAACAGAAAAATATTAAGTTTCAATGTGAAAAAAAGAAGTTGGGACTGGTTTCTGCTTTTTACATCAAAGGCCTATGTCATCTTATCAATAGAGCCTGCGATAGTACAAAATGCCAACTGTCAAATTGTTATTCAGCTTGCAGAAAAAGAAATAAAGCCTTCCTGACACGAGATGTAAAGATGTAATTTACATCCCAGTGAATGCCCACTGACGGGTCTTTTTGTTTGCAAAGTCACTAATAACATCTGTAAAGTCCAATTGTTTGGCTAATTGGCTTTCAATCGACAGAATGGCGAGGCTGTTCAGTCTGTCCTGGCCCATTGTTGATCTCAGGTAGTTTTTAACCAGCTTCATCTTGCTGAAAGCCCGTTCACCCCCTGCAACTGTGACAGGAAGTGTGCAGAAAATTCTCAAAGCAATACAAAGTTCTCCAAAAATGCTCTGTAGCTGCATCTTCCAGATGGCATTAAGGAGCTCAAGAGAGGACAGATTTTTTGGAAATGTAGCATCATATATGGTGCGGAAGTGTAGCACTTCATTTTCAAATTCTTGTGAGAGATCCATCATCACAATTATTTTTGATTGATACTGAGATCACAGTTATTTAACATGATTATTCATTGGCTTTGGTAACATCATGAATTTATTGAGCATTGACAATAGCTTTTAAGCACAGTACTGCACTGCAATGCTGAGGCTTTTTACCAGACAAAAATAAAACATTGATTTATTGTTCAATTAATATATTACTAGTGTGCACTTGAGCCTACAGTGATATTGGCAGGCGATTTACATGTTGATATGCAGTAGAAATATTGCTTGGTGGATCATTTATTAAGTCTCAGCACAGAGTTTCACTTTCAGCTATGCTGTGTTAGTAGACAATAGGCTGTAGCACACACACTGAACCAAAAGGCTAACTTACGTTAAACTGAAACAACTCGCATTTAGGCAGCAGCTCTCTCTCTCTCTCTCTCAGTAAGGGGGGTCGGTGGGGGGAGCTCGCCCCTGAATAGCCTACTGGAACAACGATCTCACCTTGTCTTTGCTCATCTTCAGAGGAGCCACCTGGACTGGTCGCTGCTGCTGCTCCAGCTGCTGCGGCTGCACCAGTGCTACTGCTTGTGTCTGAAACTGGTTAATGTTGACGACTAACGTTAGCTGGCCCATAATTGTCTTTATACGTACTGCCGCAAGCAGCCTGGTTGGGAACTAGCTAAGCTAAAGACTTCACGTGAGCATACAAACATCAGCAGCAGCTGTCTGGAGTGGACTACCTTAACTTTAATTGGACTTAAAGCAAACTAACGAGCAAACTGGGTTCACCTTTGGGAAAGAAAGAAGTCAGCAGCTGCCTCCCCTCATTCTGCCGTCTTTCTTTTTCCTTCCTCTCCTTCTTTTTTTGACACCCTGATTTGTGCTTTTTGTGCAGCATCATGTCTCGCCCCCAGATCATTCAATCTGGGCTCACTGACGTTACACTTGTCACCGGTCGCTGTCAGGCGGACTAAACCATTTTGCGCCTCCAAGAGGGGGCCCCAGAATGTCCCATATGTTGTGAGGACTGTGACATAGTTCATTCTCTCCGTTGATGTTATCAATATATGTAATAACACCAATTAATTGGAGGGCCCAATTCATTTGAAATAAACATCACAAAAAAAATATATATATATCAGGGTTGTCATGGGCCCCTCTCCCTGCTCGGGCCCTGGATAGTCAGGTCCACTTTTCCCCCCACTATGACGCCCCTGAATACAAATAATAATGAGGTCATATAATCTTTATATACAGTCTGTGGTGCAGGATACAGACTGTATATACAGATATAATAATAATAATAATAATGAGGTAATGTAATCTTTATATACAGTCTGTGGTGCAGGATACAGACTGTATATACAGATATAATAATAATAATAATAATGAGGTAGTGTAATCTTTATATACAGTCTGTGGTGCAGGATACAGACTGTATATACAGATATAATAATAATAATAATAATGAGGTAGTGTAATCTTTATATACAGTCTGTGGTGCAGGATACAGACTGTATATACAGATATAATAATAATAATAATAATGAGGTAGTGTAATCTTTATATACAGTCTGTGGTGCAGGATACAGACTGTATATACAGATATAATAATAATAATAATAATGAGGTAATGTAATCTTTATATACAGTCTGTGGTGCAGGATACAGACTGTATATACAGATATAATAATAATACTAATAATGAGGTAGTGTAATCTTTATATACAGTCTGTGGTGCAGGATACAGACTGTATATACAGATATAATAATAATACTAATAATGAGGTAGTGTAATCTTTATATACAGTCTGTGGTGCAGGATACAGACTGTATATACAGATATAATAATAATACTAATAATGAGGTAGTGTAATCTTTATATACAGTCTGTGGTGCAGGATACAGACTGTATATACAGATATAATAATAATAATAATAATGAGGTAATGTAATCTTTATATACAGTCTGTGGTGCAGGTTACAGACTGTATATACACATCTAATAATCATTGCTGGGTAATATAACCGTTACAGGGTGCAGTACCGTCTGTGGCCACAGCCGCCGTTAACCTGCAGAGGGGCGCCGTTTCCCCCCTCCACCGGAAACAAAGAAAACCGAATAAAAAACAAAGCGGACGTGATCCGTGTGTGAAAGTGATCGTCTGAGAAGTTTGGGGCGCTCAGAGTCAAAATCAATCTGCAGATGATAATTTTTTGAAGTTTCGTCATATTTTTGTTCATATTTCTCAAAGATCTCTGCTGTCTCTTTAAATCGGCCTGTTTGTCATCATGGAGCTCCGCCCCTCCCACCGGGCGGGGCTGGTGACTGCAGCAGAACACACACCCGCGTACACACACACACACACACACACAAATCATCATCATCGTCCAGCCATCATCTCCAACCCGGACCGTCCTGCACACTGTGTGACTGCACCCAGCAGCATCCAGGAGCCCCGAGCGACCGGTGAGTGTTTTACTGAAGCTGTGTGTGTGTGTGTGTGTGTGTGTGTGTGTGTGTGTGTGAGAGAGAGGGACAGATCAGCTGTTTTTGGTGTTTGGTTGATTCAGCAGAAAGTGCTGATATGGTCGGATGAGTCCTCGTGCAGCGTCTCTCGTTCACCTCTAAGTAGCTCTATTTACTGCAAATAAACGTTATTTTATGTAAAATAAAATAATTATCACATTTACATCCACAGGTTCAATTCAAAACAGAATTTAAAAAACGGAGGATTTTTTTGATTGCAAAAAGATTGTTCAAACAAAATCAAAATAAAAAAATTAAAATAAAAAAAACCAAAACAAAATCAGACAGAAAACACAGTAAACATCTGTAAACAAGAGAAATAAACGAAAATAAACATGATAAAATATAAATAAATACATATAATGAAGGCAGAGTTTTACTTCATCATTTCAACAGTTTCACCTTTAAGTTCCCTGGAAAAATGTGTCGACTTATTTTATTATTAGAGTTAAATATGAATTTGGTTGGAGGAGGTGCTTTATTCACACCAAGAAGTGTTTATTATAGACAACTTTACTCTGCATGAGTTAACCCTTTAAAACCTGCAGTGACATCACTTTTCTCTGCTGCATTCAGATGCCTTTCATAATATTTAACCCTTTGAAACCTAAACAAACCTGCTGTGATTTCTTTCAAAAACATGTAAAAAAGCAATGAGCAACTTGGTAAGAAATGGTCCATAAATAGCAATAAATTAGATCTCGATTTTTTTTAAAAGTAAGAATAAATGTCTAACCCAGAAAAAAAGAAAAAAAAGAATATTTATATTCATGATAATACCAGACATATTTAAAATGATGTTACAGAATGATGATGAATTTTTAATAACTTTTTGTAGGTCTTGTTTGTCTTGCTTGGTCTGAGGTCACAGGGATGGTGCCTGCTGTAAAGTCCTCTGAGGCAAACTGTGATCATTGGCCTTACAAATAAAATTAGTTAGAATCGTTTCTCTATAATTTCCTTTCTTTTTACTTTTTTGTTTGCTCAGTTTTATTTTGGTTTGTTTGCTTATTTTTGTACAAATTTCCAGTAATGTTCTCATACTTTTCACTAATTTCTTGCTAATTTGGAGGAAATTTCTTCATCATTGCTCATTGTCTTTTTCTCCATGTTTTTGAAAGAAATAAGGCAGTTTTCTCAGGTTTCAAATGGTTAACCCTCCTTAAGACCCCAGTGAGCCAAACTTCTGTATTTGTCCCCCTGGACCCTGTTGTTGTTGTTGTTGTTGTTGTTGTTGTTGTGGAGAGGATCCAAACAGAGACAGAGAGCTTTCTGTGAACGAGTTTAAATCTACATCTGTGAGTTTGATTGTGTTTCTGTGGACTTTGAATGAAGTGAGTTTTCTGATAATAAACGGACTGATTCTTTGAATGTAGCTGGTCCTCTGATGGAGATTTAAAGTCTTTAAAAGAAAGCGCGCTCTCTGTCGGGATCCTCTCCACCAGTCTGATCCTATCAGAGACAAAAACTAACTCTGACTCAGCAGGAGGATTTCCATTACAGATTTGCTCAAAACTGAAGCAATATTTTGTGGATCTGAGTGATGTCATGTGACTTCTCCTCTGGTGATAACATCTCAGTAACCATGGCGACGAATATTCAAAACATTAGCAGCTTTATCTCTATTGCAGCCACCGCGCCAGCCGTCATTATTTCCAATCCAAGGCCACGTAGGCGTGTTATGGAGTCCACAATTAGTCCACGATTTCACAGAGGAATTGTGGGTTAAAAACGTTCTCAGAGTTTTTGATGCAATAACAGCTCTGGTAGCTCCTGCTGCATCATGAGGGAGCCAGATCCTACTGACAAGCACATAGACACAGCATCATAGCACTGTCACAGCTGCACTGAAAGTGGTAAATGACATTTTGGTAGCACTTGATAAGAAGCAACACTTTGCAGCACTTTTCATTGACTTGTCTCAAGCTTTCGACACAGTAGACTATGATAGTTTGAAGTGTAGACTAATAAGCTCCGGGCTCTCAGAGGAAGCTGTTGCTTGGTTTGCATTTTATTTTTGTAATCTGTCCCAGTGCATTAGGCATGAGGGTCTATGCTGTGATATTGTATCTGTCTACAAGGGTGTGCCACAGGGCTCTGTACTAGGTCCACTTTTATTTACTGTTTATGTGACTAATCCAGGACAAATTGTGTCAAATGCCAATTTTCATTTCAATGCTGATTACACTATTGTGTATTGCTGTGCGCCAGCAATGAACTGCTTGACCTGAAACTTATCTTAAATGCAGACAAAACCCGACTTATGTTGTTGACCAACTCAAAGATTTGATCACAGAGTGTACCTGTGATGGTGGCCGTGGATGGAGGAGAGATAGAGGTTGTTGACTCTTACAAATACCTGGGTGTTTTGATCAGTGACTTCCTGAATTTTAAACCACATTTGTTGCACCTGGTGAAAAAGCTGAAGTTAAAACTGTGTTTTAAAGACAGAAAAAAAAGGTTTCCACTGCAGTTTGGACAGATATGGCTTTTTACAGCTCATGCCAGCAGAGAAACTATTTTGAGATAAATGGGAGTTTTTTTGTTTTTTTTTAAATTGTTGTGTTTCCATTAGGTGTAATTTATATTCACATTTTCAATTTGTGCACTCTGAGGGGTTAATGGAAACCCACCTCCTGACTCTGTGCTGCAGCACTCACTCTCAGTGCCCAACCAGTTTGATAATGGTCCCATTAGAAACAAAAACATTCGTATCAGCTGGTCAACAACGTGGAGGAGTGGTCAGAGAAAACGCTGCAGCCTGACTGTGTTAGCAGAGTGCAGCTTGTGCAGCTGCATCCGACCGGTCGGTGGTGACCTCCCGGTCTGAGTCCAGTCTGGCAGCAGTTTGGTATTTTGGTGGAGCTCCAGAAAACGCAGAGAGCTCTCAGAGTGCTGAGTCAACTGCTGTCAGACTGCCTCATTGAACACACTCAGACTATCAGACCATTAGACCATCGGACTATCAGACCATTAGACCATCAGACTATCAGACCATTAGACCATCAGACTGAGAGGCCTTCAGACCTTCAGACCATCGCTCTCCTCAGAATCCACTGAGCTGCAGACTCTAAAGTAATCTATTTAATATTTAATAATTCAGCATGTATTACTTTACAAAGTTCCTGGAACAATGTGGATCTTTTTGTGACAACGCCTGTGTTTAACCCCTTAGTGCCCGCGTTGATATCACACACACTCGGATCGCTCTGCACACAAAATATACTTTTCAAAATCAAGCTTTAAAAAATATTATATATTAAAAGGATTGTCTTCTTTCATTGAGTTTTGCTTTTTAATCAGTCCTAATCATAAACATTGATATCAATTTTCAGAACTTTAACCCTTTAAATGCCAGGTTTTTGTCATCATGCCACAATGTTTTTAGATGAAATACTGAATGATGTCAGTCTCCTCCTCCTCAGTGCGTGAGTGTAGCTGCTGACAGTCTGGGATATGTCAGTGTGTGAGTGTAGCTGCTGACAGTCTGGGATACGTCAGTGTGTGAGTGTAGCTGCTGACAGTCTGGGATACGTCAGTGTGTGAGTGTAGCTGCTGACAGTCTGGGATATGTCAGTGATCAGCAGCTACATTGACTGTGACAGGTCACGTAGTGGAAATAGCATGTATTTCCTCCATATGCCAAATATGGTCAACATGACCTCATCAGGTGGAAAATAGTCAAAATGACAAATTCAGAGTCAAAAGCCCAGAATGACACCCAGAAATAATACAAGTCCTGTTTTTCTGCTCTGGTGGCTGCGGGATCAAAAATGTCAGTTTGAATGGGTTTCAATGGAGCACCACAATGTTGATGTTGTTTTTGTTGTTGTGTTTGTTTTGTTGATGATGATGTTTTTGCTGTTGTTGTTGTTGTTGTTGTTGTTGTTGTTGTTGTTGTTGTTGTTGTTGTTGTTGTTGTTGTTGTTGTTGTTGTTGTTGTTGTTGTTGTTGTTGTTGTTGTTGATGATGATGTTGTTGTTGTTGTTGTGACTGTTCACCAGGATCCAGTGAACTAACCAGCCGTTTCCTGTCAGCTTCCAGCTCATTGGACGGAGATCAGGTACAAACACCTGATGGGTTTTCCATCAACGTGGATTAAGGAAAAGTCTGTCTTATTTTAATAAGTCTCACAAGTTTAAGTCAGAGATCTGTTCCATGAATGTGGCTCATGTGAGTCCCTGCTCAGTAACCATGGTAACCCAGCTCAGTAACCATGGTAACTTATGCTGACAGATAAGTCTGCTCCCTGGCAGGATAACTGTCATGCTTAGTTAAGCCGAATGTTAGCAAATCTTAAAACAGCTCCGTACCGCAGCCGACCTGCACTTCTGTCTGTTTCAGACGTTTTACTCACAATTTAACCAAACACGATCAACGTGTCTGATTTAGTTACAAAGAACATAATAAAAACAAAGTTTACAAAAAATCATCTTACTACTGTTACTGTCCTAAAAAGACAGTAGATATTTTGATATAAGTCAGTCTATTTAAGTTAATCCTCATTTTATTCCCAGCCACCCTCGTTTTTATGATTTCAGACTGTAGGCTCATTGACAGTCTATGTGTAGGCTGTGATGTGGCGATGCCCCATTTCCCATCATGCCTTGTGATGGACTGAGTTTATTATGGTTTGTAGTTAATTTAGCTGTTTTATATTCCAAAATGCAAATGTCATTCTTTGTTAGTGTTCATAGTTTGTCTGTTCAGAACATGGTAGTTTATGATGAGTATTATCATCTTTATGATAGTTTTTAATTTACACCATGAACAAGACGGCTGAGAAGCCTCAGCACTATAATAACTGGGCATAATTGATCAAAACATGAGGAACTGATATAATTAAATAACACTGTCTTTTTTCACTGCAAATGCAGAAAATTTATGTCAGTTCTCCGCTAAAATCATTTTACACACATGAAATTATTTAGCCTATTGATAATACAGAAAGTCATAAGTCTAATCTGGCTGTTCATTTATCATCAAATACAAATGAAAAATAAGTAGGTGTGTATTTGATGCATTTAGTGAGGCTCTGCTTTTTTACTTTTTCAGGTAAGTGTTCTCGAACTACGTTGATGGAAACTTCCTCTGCATGTTTATTATGTTTCTGACCAACCAGAATCTGCAATCTGCTAAAAACGTGCTAGCATGCTAATGTGCTAACATTTTAACATGCTTACCTGCCAATGTGCTAACCCCATGTTAGCATAGCCTGCTAACATTTGTTGACTGTAATGCTGCGTTCCAGTCAACCAGGAAAAAGTGCACCGCAACAGCCGCTGAAGTCGAAGCTCCGACTCGGAAAGTCGGAAAAAATCTATTCCGACTTCATCGAGATTCGCTCATCTGACGTCACGCAACAATAGTGGCGACCACTGAAAAGCCACAGCAACGCTACAGTAGCGTTCGTAAGCTATATATACAGTAGTATATAGCTATATAAGGTACCCGGAAAGATCGACTTCCGAGTTGATTGGAACGCAGCATAAGCAGCTGATGAGAACATCTGGGGTTCTGCAGGGAACTTAGTCACACGGTATTTGGGCACATGACCCTGACATGTTCAAACACGTTTAAGTTCCTACAGTCCATCCTGAAGGAACGCGGATGATGAACTTCATCACAAACCGTCCAACTGATGTTCTACTGTTCTCATGTTCCGCTGGGTTCCTGGTCCAGGATGTTCTCAGGTGTCTGCAGTCAGATCCAGAAGGACCGGCTGAGGGCGTCCGGTGTGGGCTCGGTCCAGCAGGCCATCCACTACCTGAACCAGGACTTCCAGGCCTTGAAGCAGGACTGTCTACAGAACAGATCCTTGTTTCAGGATCCAATGTTCCCCGCAGAACCCGCCTCACTGGGCTTCAAGGAACTCGCACCGTTCACCGCCAAAACCAGAGGGGTCGAGTGGAAGCGACCCACGGTAAGAACAGAGACATAACACGTTCTCACAGAGACAAAATGTCTTCACAGAGACAAAACATCTTTACAGAGACACAACACATCCTCACAGAGACAAAATGTCCTCACAGAGACACAACATGTCCACACAGAGACACAAAACGTCCTCACAGAGACACAACATATCCTCACAGAGACAAAATGTCCTCACAGAGACACAACACGTCCTCACAGAGACAAAGTGTCCTCAGAGAGACACAACACGTCCTCACAGAGACACAACACATCCTTAAAGAGACAAAATATCCTCACAGACACACAACGTATCCCGACAGAGACACAGAACACCCTCACAAAGACATAGAATGTCCTCAGAGAGACAAAGAATGTCCTCAGAGACATAAAACATCCTCACAGAGACATAACATGTCCTCACAGAGACATAGTACATCCTCAGAGAGACACAGTGAGGTCTGTCCAGGATCCTGTCAGGTGATGATGACTCGGAGGACATCAGAGGACACGTGCAATTTGTTGCCCCACACAGTCCTCTTTGTCCTCTGTCCCTGAGATCAGCTGACTGTCTCACTGCTGTACAGACTCATTGTCCTCTGTCTGAGGCCTGTGATTGGCTGAAACAGATGCTGCTTCGTACGGCATCCTGCTGTTTGTGGCAGGGGGGAGGACAGAGGAAACGTCTCGTCTCAGTGACATACACACTGTTGGGTTCCTGCACATGTTCAGCGAAACCTGTCTGCAGTTTCCTGGATATCGACCTATCAGGCGGCCAGCTGCAAACAGATGTCACTGAGCGTGTGCAATAACCTGACTGTGTGATGTCACAGAGACAGTAATAGTAAAGACGTTCTGACCCTGAGCAGGACCTTACGAAATGTTAATAAAACAGTCTGACTGTTTTAGAGGAACGTGACGTCTAGTGATGTCATGTGATGTCATGTGACATCGTGTAATGTCATTTGATGTTGTGTGATGTCATGTGACGTTGTGTAATGTCATGATGTAACCCAGGAGGGCGTTTCTGATTGGCTGTTTCAGGAGCTGACAGAGAGCCCTCAGTTCATTGTGGGCGGAGCAACCAGGACAGACATCTGCCAGGGAGCGCTAGGTAAGTCATGTGACCTCACACTGCAGTCTGAGGGGAACCTCCCTGGAAACGGTTGCTAAGAGACCAGCTGACTGTTTGAGTCAGACCGTAAACACAGAGTTCAACAACACTCACACACACTGCTAAAATATTTCATATAACTCATAATAATATATTTTATTTATAGAGCACTTTTCACAATACTCAGAGACGCTAAACAAAGACAAAAACAAAGTTAACTAAAGTCAGTAAAACCTTCAGAAAAAATTAAAACAAGATCAGTAAAAGTAAGACACTCTTGCATGAAATGTGGATAAATCAAATATTAAAAGCAGATTTAAAAAGGTGGGTCTTGAGGTGGGATTTGAGTGTTGAGGTCAGTGCAGTCTGGGAGGGGTTTAAGGGGTTTAAGGCTCTGTCCCCCCAGGTCCGACGCTCGGTCCTGAGAGGGGTGGAGAGGAGGTTGGCATCAGAGGAGCTGAGGTTTCGGAGGGAGTGTACGGGTGGAGCAGGTCAGCGAGGGAGGGGGTGCCGGGGGCTTTGAAGGTGAGGAGGAGCAGTTCGTACTGCATGCAGTGAGGGATGAGGAGCCAGTGGAGGTTCGGGAGGATGGAGACAATGTGTTTGTGGAAGAGGTTTGAGTGAGGAGTCAGGCAGCAGAGATTTGGATATCCCGGAGTTTATTTAGAGCTTTGGAGGTGGAACCGAAGAGGATGCTGTTACAGTAATCCAGACAGGAAGTGACAAAGGCATGAATTAGGTTTTCAGCGGCTGAGAGAGAGAAGGGCAGACGGGCGATGTTATGGAGGTGGAAGAATGCAGTTTTGGTTATAAGATTAATGCGGGGTTCAAACGTGAGGTTTGGGTCGAATATCATGCCAGGGTTGTGGATGTGAGGGGAAGGGGACAGGGTGGAGTTATCAATGGTGACGGAGAAGTGAGGGGCCCTTCTGAGGGATTTGGGGTTAATTATAATGAGTTCAGATTTATCAAAGTTCAGTTTGAGAAAGTTTGTTTGCATCCAGAGTTTGATTTCAGACAGGCAGTCAGTGAGAGTGTTATGGGTTTGAGTGGAGACTGGTTTGATGTAAAGTTGTACATCATCGGCAAAACAGTGGAAGTGGAGGCCATGGCGACAGATGATATCACCAAGGGGAGGAGGTAAAGGATGAAGAGGAGGGGACCAAGTACTGAACCTCGAGGGACACCGTGGGACAGAGGGGTAGTGGAGGAGGTACAGTTATTGACCTGAATGAATTGTTGTCTGTTAGTGAGACAGGATTTAAACCGGGTTAGGGCCGTGACAGTGATGCTGAGGGAGGATTGGAGACGGGACAGGAGGATAGCATGGTTGATGGTGTCAAAGGCTGCAGAGAGGGAGAGGAGGATGAGGATGTTAAGGTGTCCAGAGTCCAAGGAGAGGAGGAAGTCATTTGTGACTTTGAGCAGTGCTGTTTCTGTGCTGTATTTAGTGTGGAATCAAGACTGAAATGTTTAGTGGAGGTTATTGGAGGAGAGATGGATTTTCAAATGGGTGGCAACAACACAAGTTTTTGATATGAAGGAGAGGTTGGTAGTTATTGAGGGAGTTGGGATCAAGACTGGGTTTCTTGAGGATAGGTGTAATGCAGGCCAGTTTGAGAGGTTGGGTAACAGAGCAAGTACTGAGGGAGGTGATGATGATTTTAGGGATGAGGGGGGAGATAACAGGGAGGCAGTTCTTGAGGAGGCTGGATGAGATGGGATCCAGACAGCATGAAGTTATTTGTGCAGCTGATGTATTTGGACTGTTCCTGGGGAGAAATGAGCCAGAGTATCGAGAGGAATCGGGGGAGTGGGGGAGGGAGGATGTGCAGGTGAGGTGGATAAGCTGCTGGGGATGGAGTCAAGTTTGTTTTGGAAAAAGGAGAGGAAGGAGTTGCATTGGTTGGTTGTAAATGAGTTGGAGATGTTGTCAGGGAGGGAGAGTTTGTTGATGGTGGAGAAGAGAGCTTTGGGGGTTTTTAGAGCCAGAGTTGATCAGGTAGGAGTAGTAGGTGGACCGGGCTGAGTTCAGGGTGTCTTTTTAATCATGGAGGAAGTCAGTGTAGGCTTGAAGGTGAAAT